>NW_026713044.1:0-117993 GCF_030625045.1 Achroia grisella | reverse complement strand
ACCTCAGGGTCTGCGCCTTCGTCTGTGTCAAATGAAATAACTGAAAACGACAGTAAGATAAAAATGACGGTACAACCACCTCTACCACCAAATTCTCCACCACCAATCCTTTGAATTTTGAAATTAAGACCGAAGTTGTGGATGATATGTACTGAAGTTAACACAGAAGAAAGACCAAATAAATAGGGGACAGACAGTAGAATATTCTATAGAGTTTGAGTCCTAAGCAGAAAACCTAAAAACAATGTGCAATGCAAGGATTTCATTCGTGGTACATGCAAGAGAGGAGAAACCTGCAATTATGTGCATGTGCTGGATTTGGACAACTACTTTTTGAAAGGAAAGCTTCTTTAGAACTGGTTATTTGCCACCACATACGTTACGCCATTTGAAATAATGCATCCAGTTTATCCTACCCTACCAACGGAAATGCAAGCTGGATCCTATTCGGGACCACCAGGATCAAGAAACGAAAGACGAGACAGTCCCGTTCAAAACGGGACTTGTGGTCATGTTGCATATACACCATTCCGTGCGGCTGTCTCTCCGCCTACTTATGCTTGGTGTTGAAAATACAGACCAACCGGTATACAAGAAATGTCTGAATTGTGAATTCCATAAGGTCAGATACCAATAAAATCAAGCAAAGATAGACATATCGATAAAATCCACTAAAACATTGGATGAAAATATTGCAAAATTGTTGAATAAGAAGAACTGGCTTACCACTGTGCTCAAAGTTATATTGTCCTGTCCAGACACTTATTACAATAGCGATGTAACTGCCTGAATTTATACTACTAATATACGGTATAATATTTTTTGTAAACATACCATTACGTACATGAAAATATACTGTACTTATTTTAATTTTATGCCTTGCTGTGCGATGGTTCTTTTACGATGATTATGATTTCAGTATTTTATAATTTTAAATATATTAACCCTACAAGAGAACCATAGAAGAACCATATGCGGAACACCGACTTTAATCGTTCCTGTAGCTATAAAAGTATTAGTAGCGACATCTTTTGACTTGACTTGATAGAAGCTACTGATTTTTAGCAATATAGTAATACGATCCATTACCGAAAGATGTTGTTCGTGTTTTTGTTATAGTGAACTCAGGGTGAAATTTGAATGAAAGTGTTGCGTTAGTAAGTTGTTTTTTATATTACAATAGTAAACGTATCAGTAAATCATATTTTTATATATGTTGTTGTTTTATATGTGTTGCTGTCCTTGTGAATACTTTGATTTTATTATAGATAATGTCGCGAAGAAGATTGTGTGATGCAGATATTGAGGGTTTCTTGAATATTCCTCCTGGAAGCGAAGATGAACAAGATTTCTATGACGCTGAAAGTGATGATGACATCGAAAGTTCAATCAATCCGAAACATTTTATCCGAGGCGCTTAGCGACGTGGAAACTTCCTCATCTCCGCAGAAACGTCAGTGTTCGTCTCCTGTTAACGAGGTTGTTACGAATATTGAAAATTATCAACCAGAAATATTAGAGCCTCAGTCTAGTACATCAGGAATGACTTCCGGGACAACTACAGGTACCATTACACAATGTCGGGCATCTAGACGATCATGGAGTATGAGTAACACAATCGGTCATAGATCTAGAATCCCTGGCTCTGTCACTCAAAGAAAAAAGAGGAGATTTATTTGGAAGAAAACTTCTTTCCAATCACTTCCTTTATCATGTACTGGAAACACAAATTTACAGTCACCGATTATAGACTTCGAAACTCCCCTGCAATATTTTTCATGGTTTTTTGATAATGAATTATTTCAACATATCGTAGAAGAAATGCACAAATTTAGTATACAAAAATCCATCAAAGCCGTATATAATAACAACTAATGAATTGGAAAAGTTTACAGGTATCTGTGTGATTATGAGTCTGGCGCCACTGCCAAATATTCGAATGTATTGGGCATCTGAATTAGGTATTCCTTTGATTATAAAGACGATGTCGCTAAATCAATTCAAAAAAATCTGTCAATTCCTACATTTTAACGATAATTCTACGCAACCGCCATCAGATAGTCCAGGGTATGACCGTTTGCATAAAATTAGGCCCATATTGGAAACATTAAAAAAAATGTCAAAGCGTGCCGAAAAGAGAAGCACTATCAGTCGACGAGCAAATGTGCGCGACAAAAGCCTGTAATCTTCTTCGACAATACCTACCTAATAAGCCACACAAACGGGGCTATAAACTGCTTATTCTCTGCGACGATCGTGGCTTTGCTTACGATTTTGAAATTTATTCTGGAATGGAGAACGATCCCGAGCTAAGACATCCAAGTGAGCCAGACTTAGGAGCTAGTTCAAATATCGTAGTACGCTTAGTTAGGTCCATACCAAAGAATAAAAATTACAAATTATTCTTTGATAATTATTATACATCACCAGAATTGATTGCTCATTTGGCCAAACAGGGACCAACTATTACACCTATATCTTGAGATATGTTAGGCACAATGTAAGCCTTTAAATCTTTACACATGGCTTCATCAGCTTTTATAGTAATCAAAACCTCGCCAAGAGGTGTAACAATTGATCCACCGAAACCTTTTATTACATTATTTTCTGCACACGGTTGAATGTCCAGCAATAGTTGATTAGCCACCGACTCCGTTATCGTAATGCATGTACTTCCAAAATCTATAAAAGCATTTACTTTTATGTCATTAATAATTATGGGCATAAAATACTTTGAACCTTCATCACGATCAGTAATCAATTGTACCTTTTGCGGAGGCATAGAGTTTTTTGTATTACGACTTTAAGTTTGAAGCATTCCTCCTTAATGTGACCCATTTTATTACAATATGAACATTTACGTATTTTTAAAAAACAATTATTTTCATTATGTCCCTTTTTACTACAAAACGAACAATTACTTACTAATTTTTCACGCATTTTATAAGTACAACGATTGGCAGTATGACCGCGCCTTTTGCAAGTGTGACATTTAACATTATTAGAATACCTAACGTCCGTACTCTCATATTTGTGAGACACTGGAACGGCTAAAGCTGAGGTTCTCAATGATGACAAATAATTTAATAATGAATTTGGTTCACGACAACCCGCCGATATCGCTCCTATTTCTACCAACTCGTTACCTATCGTACCTATAATTGCCTCTGTTATTAACGATGGTTGTATGTTACATGCATTACCTAGCGCCAGTTTATCATAGTAAAATGGTAAATAATCCATATCGGGACGCCTAATGGTATTTACTAAATCACGTAACATACTTAATTTACTTTTATGGGACGGAAAAGCTGTTAACAATTTATTTTTAAATTCCGCCCAAGGGCGGTTTATATCTTGCAGTTGTAATTGATTATACCAACTACGAGCATAACCTTTTAATTTTGAAGCGCAATTAAATAGTAATGTTTTCTCATCCCAGCCATACATGTTGGAAATGCCCTCTACCTTACGGAGCCACAACTCCATGGTTATTAACGACGTTTGAGGGTCGTATTCTGGTACTGGGTCACTCCGACCTACATAACGAATATTAGTATTGAAAGAACTATTATTACAATGTTCATCATACGTAAATCCCTCTTGAGATGACAGCTGTGGTCTACCTGTGATAGTCGTTGAGTCCTGTGCGACTACAACAGGCAGCGAACCAATTGTGCACGAAGGAGTCTGCACTGTAGACTGTGAGTGCGCGGCCCGCTCACTAACAATCACAGACGGCATGGCCTGTAATGTAATGAGGTCGACTGCAACCCTCCGTCAATTGGAACATGCCGAGCTTTGTAAATTTCATTTTCCAAATTATGTAACCGTTGTGCCAACCGACGGTTTTCTATTTCGGCAAGCAACCGACGACGTAAACGCTTTTCCCGTCTTGCACTTGATTTGTCTTTTTTTGACTTCGACCCCATAGTCACAATATTAGTACTATAAATATCACAGTTACGTCGTAAACAAACACAATAACAAGCGTTCTTCGGCTAACTACGCAGTTAAATTGTCTATCCCGGAAACACAAGAACAAGCGTTCATCGGTTAACTACGCAGTTAAATTGTCCATCGCACTTCTGAACTGTAAGAGTATATAATAAAATTAAACTATAGTTCATTCTATTAATTTATGAACACAGTTTATCACTCGTATATATATTAACAAAAAACAATAAAACATAATTGTGGACGAGTAGCAAGAACGCAAAAGTAGTAGCCGTGAGGTGTCCTTCACACCGGGCGACGGATGTCGAACTAACTCGGCTCACCAAGGACGTGCGTAGCAAGCGCCGATTCGGATACGCGAGAACAATAGGTGTTAGGCTGGCATCCCCACTATGGTCGCGTCCTCGTTCACTATAAACTCGCATTAAATATGTCATCGTTTGCAAAGTTATTGCATATCATAGTTCATATATACCGCTTTTTAAATAAATTATCAAATAAGAAATGCATGTCATCTGGAGCAAGTTCAGAAATGTTACCTGAAGCTGCTAAATCAATCAATTTTAAGCCTTCGCCTAACTTTAAATACATAAGAAAGTAATTAAAATCTAAGTTTGAGGAAGCAGATAAGATAGCGTCAACGTCTAGTGTACCGTCAGGGTCTGCGCCTTCGTCTGTGTCAAATGAAATAACTGAAAACGACAGTAAGATAAAAATGACGGTACAACCACCTCTACCACCAAATTCTCCACCACCAATCCTTTGAATTTTGAAATTAAGACCGAAGTTGTGGATGATATGTATGAAGTTAACACAGAAGAAAGACCAAATAGGGGACAGACAGTAGAATATTCTATAGAGTTTGAGTCCTAAGCAGAAAACCTAAAAAAACAATGTGCAATGCAAGGATTTCATTCGTGGTACATGCAAGAGAGGAGAAACCTGCAATTATGTGCATGTGCTGGATTTGGACAACTACTTTTGAAAAGGAAAGCTTCTTTAGAACTGGTTATTTGCCACCACATACGTTACGCCATTTGAAATAATGCATCCAGTTTATCCTACCCTACCAACGGAAATGCAAGCTGGATCCTATTCGGGACCACCAGGATCAAGAAACGAAAGACGAGACAGTCCCGTTCAAACGGGACTTGTGGTCATGTTGCATATACACCATTCCGTGCGGCTGTCTCTCCGCCTACTTATGCTTGGTGTTGAAAATACAGACCAACCGGTATACAAGAAATGTCTGAATTGTGAATTCCATAAGGTCAGATACCAATAAAATCAAGCAAAGATAGACATATCGATAAATCCACTAAAACATTGGATGAAAATATTGCAAAATTGTTGAATAAGAAGAACTGGCTTACCACTGTGCTCAAAGTTATATTGTCCTGTCCAGACACTTATTACAATAGCGATGTAACTGCCTGAATTTATACTACTAATATACGGTATAATATTTTTGTAAACATACCATTACGTACATGAAAATATACTGTACTTATTTTAATTTTATGCCTTGCTGTGCGATGGTTCTTTTACGATGATTATGATTTCAGTATTTTATAATTTTAAATATATTAACCCTACAAGAGAACCATAGAAGAACCATATGCGGAACACCGACTTTAATCGTTCCTGTAGCTATAAAAGTATTAGTAGCGACATCTTTTGACTTGACTTGATAGAAGCTACTGATTTTTAGCAATATAGTAATACGATCCATTACCGAAAGATGTTGTTCGTGTTTTTGTTATAGTGAACTCAGGGTGAAATTTGAATGAAAGTGTTGCGTTAGTAAGTTGTTTTTTATATTACAATAGTAAACGTATCAGTAAATCATATTTTTATATATGTTGTTGTTTTATATGTGTTGCTGTCCTTGTGAATACTTTGATT
Organism: Achroia grisella; assembly: GCF_030625045.1. NCBI lineage: Eukaryota > Metazoa > Arthropoda > Insecta > Lepidoptera > Pyralidae > Achroia > Achroia grisella. The sequence continues at coordinate 112,131 of NW_026713044.1, read as the reverse complement.
TTATTATAGATAATGTCGCGAAGAAGATTGTGTGATGCAGATATTGAGGGTTTCTTGAATATTCCTCCTGGAAGCGAAGATGAACAAGATTTCTATGACGCTGAAAGTGATGATGACATCGAAAAAGTTCAATCAATCCGAAACATTTTATCCGAGGCGCTTAGCGACGTGGAAACTTCCTCATCTCCGCAGAAACGTCAGTGTTCGTCTCCTGTTAACGAGGTTGTTACGAATATTGAAAATTATCAACCAGAAATATTAGAGCCTCAGTCTAGTACATCAGGAATGACTTCCGGGACAACTACAGGTACCATTACACAATGTCGGGCATCTAGACGATCATGGAGTATGAGTAACACAATCGGTCATAGATCTAGAATCCCTGGCTCTGTCACTCAAAGAAAAAAGAGGAGATTTATTTGGAAGAAAACTTCTTTCCAATCACTTCCTTTATCATGTACTGGAAACACAAATTTACAGTCACCGATTATAGACTTCGAAACTCCCCTGCAATATTTTTCATGGTTTTTTGATAATGAATTATTTCAACATATCGTAGAAGAAATGCACAAATTTAGTATACAAAAAATCCATCAAAGCCGTATATAATAACAACTAATGAATTGGAAAAGTTTACAGGTATCTGTGTGATTATGAGTCTGGCGCCACTGCCAAATATTCGAATGTATTGGGCATCTGAATTAGGTATTCCTTTGATTATAAAGACGATGTCGCTAAATCAATTCAAAAAAATCTGTCAATTCCTACATTTTAACGATAATTCTACGCAACCGCCATCAGATAGTCCAGGGTATGACCGTTTGCATAAAATTAGGCCCATATTGGAAACATTAAAAAAAATGTCAAAGCGTGCCGAAAAGAGAAGCACTATCAGTCGACGAGCAAATGTGCGCGACAAAAGCCTGTAATCTTCTTCGACAATACCTACCTAATAAGCCACACAAACGGGGCTATAAACTGCTTATTCTCTGCGACGATCGTGGCTTTGCTTACGATTTTGAAATTTATTCTGGAATGGAGAACGATCCCGAGCTAAGACATCCAAGTGAGCCAGACTTAGGAGCTAGTTCAAATATCGTAGTACGCTTAGTTAGGTCCATACCAAAGAATAAAAATTACAAATTATTCTTTGATAATTATTATACATCACCAGAATTGATTGCTCATTTGGCCAAACAGGGACCAACTATTACACCTATATCTTGAGATATGTTAGGCACAATGTAAGCCTTTAAATCTTTACACATGGCTTCATCAGCTTTTATAGTAATCAAAACCTCGCCAAGAGGTGTAACAATTGATCCACCGAAACCTTTTATTACATTATTTTCTGCACACGGTTGAATGTCCAGCAATAGTTGATTAGCCACCGACTCCGTTATCGTAATGCATGTACTTCCAAAATCTATAAAAGCATTTACTTTTATGTCATTAATAATTATGGGCATAAAATACTTTGAACCTTCATCACGATCAGTAATCAATTGTACCTTTTGCGGAGGCATAGAGTTTTTTGTATTACGACTTTTAAGTTTGAAGCATTCCTCCTTAATGTGACCCATTTTATTACAATATGAACATTTACGTATTTTTAAAAAACAATTATTTTCATTATGTCCCTTTTTACTACAAAACGAACAATTACTTACTAATTTTTCACGCATTTTATAAGTACAACGATTGGCAGTATGACCGCGCCTTTTGCAAGTGTGACATTTAACATTATTAGAATACCTAACGTCCGTACTCTCATATTTGTGAGACACTGGAACGGCTAAAGCTGAGGTTCTCAATGATGACAAATAATTTAATAATGAATTTGGTTCACGACAACCCGCCGATATCGCTCCTATTTCTACCAACTCGTTACCTATCGTACCTATAATTGCCTCTGTTATTAACGATGGTTGTATGTTACATGCATTACCTAGCGCCAGTTTATCATAGTAAAATGGTAAATAATCCATATCGGGACGCCTAATGGTATTTACTAAATCACGTAACATACTTAATTTACTTTTATGGGACGGAAAAGCTGTTAACAATTTATTTTTAAATTCCGCCCAAGGGCGGTTTATATCTTGCAGTTGTAATTGATTATACCAACTACGAGCATAACCTTTTAATTTTGAAGCGCAATTAAATAGTAATGTTTTCTCATCCCAGCCATACATGTTGGAAATGCCCTCTACCTTACGGAGCCACAACTCCATGGTTATTAACGACGTTTGAGGGTCGTATTCAGGTACTGGGTCACTCCGACCTACATAACGAATATTAGTATTGAAAGAACTATTATTACAATGTTCATCATACGTAAATCCCTCTTGAGATGACAGCTGTGGTCTACCTGTGATAGTCGTTGAGTCCTGTGCGACTACAACAGGCAGCGAACCAATTGTGCACGAAGGAGTCTGCACTGTAGACTGTGAGTGCGCGGCCCGCTCACTAACAATCACAGACGGCATGGCCTGTAATGTAATGAGGTCGACTGCAACCCTCCGTCAATTGGAACATGCCGAGCTTTGTAAATTTCATTTTCCAAATTATGTAACCGTTGTGCCAACCGACGGTTTTCTATTTCGGCAAGCAACCGACGACGTAAACGCTTTTCCCGTCTTGCACTTGATTTGTCTTTTTTGACTTCGACCCCATAGTCACAATATTAGTACTATAAATATCACAGTTACGTCGTAAACAAACACAATAACAAGCGTTCTTCGGCTAACTACGCAGTTAAATTGTCTATCCCGGAAACACAAGAACAAGCGTTCATCGGTTAACTACGCAGTTAAATTGTCCATCGCACTTCTGAACTGTAAGAGTATATAATAAAATTAAACTATAGTTCATTCTATTAATTTATGAACACAGTTTATCACTCGTATATATATTAACAAAAAAAACAATAAAACATAATTGTGGACGAGTAGCAAGAACGCAAAAGTAGTAGCGGTGGGGTGTCCTTCACACCGGGCGACGGATGTCGAACTAACTCGGCTCACCAAGGACGTGCGTAGCAAGCGCCGATTCGGATACTCGAGAACAATAGGTGTTAGGCTGCCATCCCCACTATGGTCGCGTCCTCGTTCACTATAAACTCGCATTAAATATGTCATCGTTTGCAAAGTTATTGCATATCATAGTTCATATATACCGCTTTTTAAATAAATTATCAAATAAGAAATGCATGTCATCTGGAGCAAGTTCAGAAATGTTACCTGAAGCTGCTAAATCAATCAATTTTAAGCCTTCGCCTAACTTTAAATACATAAGAAAGTAATTAAAATCTAAGTTTGAGGAAGCAGATAAGATAGCGTCAACGTCTAGTGTACCGTCAGGGTCTGCGCCTTCGTCTGTGTCAAATGAAATAACTGAAAACGACAGTAAGATAAAAATGACGGTACAACCACCTCTACCACCAAATTCTCCACCACCAATCCTTTGAATTTTGAAATTAAGACCGAAGTTGTGGATGATATGTATGAAGTTAACACAGAAGAAAGACCAAATAGGGGACAGACAGTAGAATATTCTATAGAGTTTGAGTCCTAAGCAGAAAACCTAAAAAAACAATGTGCAATGCAAGGATTTCATTCGTGGTACATGCAAGAGAGGAGAAACCTGCAATTATGTGCATGTGCTGGATTTGGACAACTACTTTTGAAAAGGAAAGCTTCTTTAGAACTGGTTATTTGCCACCACATACGTTACGCCATTTGAAATAATGCATCCAGTTTATCCTACCCTACCAACGGAAATGCAAGCTGGATCCTATTCGGGACCACCAGGATCAAGAAACGAAAGACGAGACAGTCCCGTTCAAAACGGGACTTGTGGTCATGTTGCATATACACCATTCCGTGCGGCTGTCTCTCCGCCTACTTATGCTTGGTGTTGAAAATACAGACCAACCGGTATACAAGAAATGTCTGAATTGTGAATTCCATAAGGTCAGATACCAATAAAATCAAGCAAAGATAGACATATCGATAAAATCCACTAAAACATTGGATGAAAATATTGCAAAATTGTTGAATAAGAAGAACTGGCTTACCACTGTGCTCAAAGTTATATTGTCCTGTCCAGACACTTATTACAATAGCGATGTAACTGCCTGAATTTATACTACTAATATACGGTATAATATTTTTTGTAAACATACCATTACGTACATGAAAATATACTGTACTTATTTTAATTTTATGCCTTGCTGTGCGATGGTTCTTTTACGATGATTATGATTTCAGTATTTTATAATTTTAAATATATTAACCCTACAAGAGAACCATAGAAGAACCATATGCGGAACACCGACTTTAATCGTTCCTGTAGCTATAAAAGTATTAGTAGCGACATCTTTTGACTTGACTTGATAGAAGCTACTGATTTTTAGCAATATAGTAATACGATCCATTACCGAAAGATGTTGTTCGTGTTTTTGTTATAGTGAACTCAGGGTGAAATTTGAATGAAAGTGTTGCGTTAGTAAGTTGTTTTTTATATTACAATAGTAAACGTATCAGTAAATCATATTTTTATATATGTTGTTGTTTTATATGTGTTGCTGTCCTTGTGAATACTTTGATTTTATTATAGATAATGTCGCGAAGAAGATTGTGTGATGCAGATATTGAGGGTTTCTTGAATATTCCTCCTGGAAGCGAAGATGAACAAGATTTCTATGACGCTGAAAGTGATGATGACATCGAAAAAGTTCAATCAATCCGAAACATTTTATCCGAGGCGCTTAGCGACGTGGAAACTTCCTCATCTCCGCAGAAACGTCAGTGTTCGTCTCCTGTTAACGAGGTTGTTACGAATATTGAAAATTATCAACCAGAAATATTAGAGCCTCAGTCTAGTACATCAGGAATGACTTCCGGGACAACTACAGGTACCATTACACAATGTCGGGCATCTAGACGATCATGGAGTATGAGTAACACAATCGGTCATAGATCTAGAATCCCTGGCTCTGTCACTCAAAGAAAAAGAGGAGATTTATTTGGAAGAAAACTTCTTTCCAATCACTTCCTTTATCATGTACTGGAAACACAAATTTACAGTCACCGATTATAGACTTCGAAACTCCCCTGCAATATTTTTCATGGTTTTTTGATAATGAATTATTTCAACATATCGTAGAAGAAATGCACAAATTTAGTATACAAAAAATCCATCAAAGCCGTATATAATAACAACTAATGAATTGGAAAAGTTTACAGGTATCTGTGTGATTATGAGTCTGGCGCCACTGCCAAATATTCGAATGTATTGGGCATCTGAATTAGGTATTCCTTTGATTATAAAGACGATGTCGCTAAATCAATTCAAAAAAATCTGTCAATTCCTACATTTTAACGATAATTCTACGCAACCGCCATCAGATAGTCCAGGGTATGACCGTTTGCATAAAATTAGGCCCATATTGGAAACATTAAAAAAAATGTCAAAGCGTGCCGAAAAGAGAAGCACTATCAGTCGACGAGCAAATGTGCGCGACAAAAGCCTGTAATCTTCTTCGACAATACCTACCTAATAAGCCACACAAACGGGGCTATAAACTGCTTATTCTCTGCGACGATCGTGGCTTTGCTTACGATTTTGAAATTTATTCTGGAATGGAGAACGATCCCGAGCTAAGACATCCAAGTGAGCCAGACTTAGGAGCTAGTTCAAATATCGTAGTACGCTTAGTTAGGTCCATACCAAAGAATAAAAATTACAAATTATTCTTTGATAATTATTATACATCACCAGAATTGATTGCTCATTTGGCCAAACAGGGACCAACTATTACACCTATATCTTGAGATATGTTAGGCACAATGTAAGCCTTTAAATCTTTACACATGGCTTCATCAGCTTTTATAGTAATCAAAACCTCGCCAAGAGGTGTAACAATTGATCCACCGAAACCTTTTATTACATTATTTTCTGCACACGGTTGAATGTCCAGCAATAGTTGATTAGCCACCGACTCCGTTATCGTAATGCATGTACTTCCAAAATCTATAAAAGCATTTACTTTTATGTCATTAATAATTATGGGCATAAAATACTTTGAACCTTCATCACGATCAGTAATCAATTGTACCTTTTGCGGAGGCATAGAGTTTTTTGTATTACGACTTTTAAGTTTGAAGCATTCCTCCTTAATGTGACCCATTTTATTGCAATATGAACATTTACGTATTTTTAAAAAACAATTATTTTCATTATGTCCCTTTTTACTACAAAACGAACAATTACTTACTAATTTTTCACGCATTTTATAAGTACAACGATTGGCAGTATGACCGCGCCTTTTGCAAGTGTGACATTTAACATTATTAGAATACCTAACGTCCGTACTCTCATATTTGTGAGACACTGGAACGGCTAAAGCTGAGGTTCTCAATGATGACAAATAATTTAATAATGAATTTGGTTCACGACAACCCGCCGATATCGCTCCTATTTCTACCAACTCGTTACCTCTCGTACCTATAATTGCCTCTGTTATTAACGATGGTTGTATGTTACATGCATTACCTAGCGCCAGTTTATCATAGTAAAATGGTAAATAATCCATATCGGGACGCCTAATGGTATTTACTAAATCACGTAACATACTTAATTTACTTTTATGGGACGGAAAAGCTGTTAACAATTTATTTTTAAATTCCGCCCAAGGGCGGTTTATATCTTGCAGTTGTAATTGATTATACCAACTACGAGCATAACCTTTTAATTTTGAAGCGCAATTAAATAGTAATGTTTTCTCATCCCAGCCATACATGTTGGAAATGCCCTCTACCTTACGGAGCCACAACTCCATGGTTATTAACGACGTTTGAGGGTCGTATTCTGGTACTGGGTCACTCCGACCTACATAACGAATATTAGTATTGAAAGAACTATTATTACAATGTTCATCATACGTAAATCCCTCTTGAGATGACAGCTGTGGTCTGCCTGTGATAGTCGTTGAGTCCTGTGCGACTACAACAGGCAGCGAACCAATTGTGCACGAAGGAGTCTGCACTGTAGACTGTGAGTGCGCGGCCCGCTCACTAACAATCACAGACGGCATGGCCTGTAATGTAATGAGGTCGACTGCAACCCTCCGTCAATTGGAACATGCCGAGCTTTGTAAATTTCATTTTCCAAATTATGTAACCGTTGTGCCAACCGACGGTTTTCTATTTCGGCAAGCAACCGACGACGTAAACGCTTTTCCCGTCTTGCACTTGATTTGTCTTTTTTTGACTTCGACCCCATAGTCACAATATTAGTACTATAAATATCACAGTTACGTCGTAAACAAACACAATAACAAGCGTTCTTCGGCTAACTACGCAGTTAAATTGTCTATCCCGGAAACACAAGAACAAGCGTTCATCGGTTAACTACGCAGTTAAATTGTCCATCGCACTTCTGAACTGTAAGAGTATATAATAAAATTAAACTATAGTTCATTCTATTAATTTATGAACACAGTTTATCACTCGTATATATATTAACAAAAAAACAATAAAACATAATTGTGGACGAGTAGCAAGAACGCAAAAGTAGTAGCCGTGAGGTGTCCTTCACACCGGGCGACGGATGTCGAACTAACTCGGCTCACCAAGGACGTGCGTAGCAAGCGCCGATTCGGATACTCGAGAACAATAGGTGTTAGGCTGGCATCCCCACTATGGTCGCGTCCTCGTTCACTATAAACTCGCATTAAATATGTCATCGTTTGCAAAGTTATTGCATATCATAGTTCATATATACCGCTTTTTAAATAAATTATCAAATAAGAAATGCATGTCATCTGGAGCAAGTTCAGAAATGTTACCTGAAGCTGCTAAATCAATCAATTTTAAGCCTTCGCCTAACTTTAAATACATAAGAAAGTAATTAAAATCTAAGTTTGAGGAAGCAGATAAGATAGCGTCAACGTCTAGTGTACCGTCAGGGTCTGCGCCTTCGTCTGTGTCAAATGAAATAACTGAAAACGACAGTAAGATAAAAATGACGGTACAACCACCTCTACCACCAAATTCTCCACCACCAATCCTTTGAATTTTGAAATTAAGACCGAAGTTGTGGATGATATGTATGAAGTTAACACAGAAGAAAGACCAAATAGGGGACAGACAGTAGAATATTCTATAGAGTTTGAGTCCTAAGCAGAAAACCTAAAAAAACAATGTGCAATGCAAGGATTTCATTCGTGGTACATGCAAGAGAGGAGAAACCTGCAATTATGTGCATGTGCTGGATTTGGACAACTACTTTTGAAAAGGAAAGCTTCTTTAGAACTGGTTATTTGCCACCACATACGTTACGCCATTTGAAATAATGCATCCAGTTTATCCTACCCTACCAACGGAAATGCAAGCTGGATCCTATTCGGGACCACCAGGATCAAGAAACGAAAGACGAGACAGTCCCGTTCAAAACGGGACTTGTGGTCATGTTGCATATACACCATTCCGTGCGGCTGTCTCTCCGCCTACTTATGCTTGGTGTTGAAAATACAGACCAACCGGTATACAAGAAATGTCTGAATTGTGAATTCCATAAGGTCAGATACCAATAAAATCAAGCAAAGATAGACATATCGATAAAATCCACTAAAACATTGGATGAAAATATTGCAAAATTGTTGAATAAGAAGAACTGGCTTACCACTGTGCTCAAAGTTATATTGTCCTGTCCAGACACTTATTACAATAGCGATGTAACTGCCTGAATTTATACTACTAATATACGGTATAATATTTTTTGTAAACATACCATTACGTACATGAAAATATACTGTACTTATTTTAATTTTATGCCTTGCTGTGCGATGGTTCTTTTACGATGATTATGATTTCAGTATTTTATAATTTTAAATATATTAACCCTACAAGAGAACCATAGAAGAACCATATGCGGAACACCGACTTTAATCGTTCCTGTAGCTATAAAAGTATTAGTAGCGACATCTTTTGACTTGACTTGATAGAAGCTACTGATTTTTAGCAATATAGTAATACGATCCATTACCGAAAGATGTTGTTCGTGTTTTTGTTATAGTGAACTCAGGGTGAAATTTGAATGAAAGTGTTGCGTTAGTAAGTTGTTTTTTATATTACAATAGTAAACGTATCAGTAAATCATATTTTTATATATGTTGTTGTTTTATATGTGTTGCTGTCCTTGTGAATACTTTGATTTTATTATAGATAATGTCGCGAAGAAGATTGTGTGATGCAGATATTGAGGGTTTCTTGAATATTCCTCCTGGAAGCGAAGATGAACAAGATTTCTATGACGCTGAAAGTGATGATGACATCGAAAAAGTTCAATCAATCCGAAACATTTTATCCGAGGCGCTTAGCGACGTGGAAACTTCCTCATCTCCGCAGAAACGTCAGTGTTCGTCTCCTGTTAACGAGGTTGTTACGAATATTGAAAATTATCAACCAGAAATATTAGAGCCTCAGTCTAGTACATCAGGAATGACTTCCGGGACAACTACAGGTACCATTACACAATGTCGGGCATCTAGACGATCATGGAGTATGAGTAACACAATCGGTCATAGATCTAGAATCCCTGGCTCTGTCACTCAAAGAAAAAAGAGGAGATTTATTTGGAAGAAAACTTCTTTCCAATCACTTCCTTTATCATGTACTGGAAACACAAATTTACAGTCACCGATTATAGACTTCGAAACTCCCCTGCAATATTTTTCATGGTTTTTTGATAATGAATTATTTCAACATATCGTAGAAGAAATGCACAAATTTAGTATACAAAAAATCCATCAAAGCCGTATATAATAACAACTAATGAATTGGAAAAGTTTACAGGTATCTGTGTGATTATGAGTCTGGCGCCACTGCCAAATATTCGAATGTATTGGGCATCTGAATTAGGTATTCCTTTGATTATAAAGACGATGTCGCTAAATCAATTCAAAAAAATCTGTCAATTCCTACATTTTAACGATAATTCTACGCAACCGCCATCAGATAGTCCAGGGTATGACCGTTTGCATAAAATTAGGCCCATATTGGAAACATTAAAAAAAATGTCAAAGCGTGCCGAAAAGAGAAGCACTATCAGTCGACGAGCAAATGTGCGCGACAAAAGCCTGTAATCTTCTTCGACAATACCTACCTAATAAGCCACACAAACGGGGCTATAAACTGCTTATTCTCTGCGACGATCGTGGCTTTGCTTACGATTTTGAAATTTATTCTGGAATGGAGAACGATCCCGAGCTAAGACATCCAAGTGAGCCAGACTTAGGAGCTAGTTCAAATATCGTAGTACGCTTAGTTAGGTCCATACCAAAGAATAAAAATTACAAATTATTCTTTGATAATTATTATACATCACCAGAATTGATTGCTCATTTGGCCAAACAGGGACCAACTATTACACCTATATCTTGAGATATGTTAGGCACAATGTAAGCCTTTAAATCTTTACACATGGCTTCATCAGCTTTTATAGTAATCAAAACCTCGCCAAGAGGTGTAACAATTGATCCACCGAAACCTTTTATTACATTATTTTCTGCACACGGTTGAATGTCCAGCAATAGTTGATTAGCCACCGACTCCGTTATCGTAATGCATGTACTTCCAAAATCTATAAAAGCATTTACTTTTATGTCATTAATAATTATGGGCATAAAATACTTTGAACCTTCATCACGATCAGTAATCAATTGTACCTTTTGCGGAGGCATAGAGTTTTTTGTATTACGACTTTTAAGTTTGAAGCATTCCTCCTTAATGTGACCCATTTTATTACAATATGAACATTTACGTATTTTTAAAAAACAATTATTTTCATTATGTCCCTTTTTACTACAAAACGAACAATTACTTACTAATTTTTCACGCATTTTATAAGTACAACGATTGGCAGTATGACCGCGCCTTTTGCAAGTGTGACATTTAACATTATTAGAATACCTAACGTCCGTACTCTCATATTTGTGAGACACTGGAACGGCTAAAGCTGAGGTTCTCAATGATGACAAATAATTTAATAATGAATTTGGTTCACGACAACCCGCCGATATCGCTCCTATTTCTACCAACTCGTTACCTATCGTACCTATAATTGCCTCTGTTATTAACGATGGTTGTATGTTACATGCATTACCTAGCGCCAGTTTATCATAGTAAAATGGTAAATAATCCATATCGGGACGCCTAATGGTATTTACTAAATCACGTAACATACTTAATTTACTTTTATGGGACGGAAAAGCTGTTAACAATTTATTTTTAAATTCCGCCCAAGGGCGGTTTATATCTTGCAGTTGTAATTGATTATACCAACTACGAGCATAACCTTTTAATTTTGAAGCGCAATTAAATAGTAATGTTTTCTCATCCCAGCCATACATGTTGGAAATGCCCTCTACCTTACGGAGCCACAACTCCATGGTTATTAACGACGTTTGAGGGTCGTATTCAGGTACTGGGTCACTCCGACCTACATAACGAATATTAGTATTGAAAGAACTATTATTACAATGTTCATCATACGTAAATCCCTCTTGAGATGACAGCTGTGGTCTGCCTGTGATAGTCGTTGAGTCCTGTGCGACTACAACAGGCAGCGAACCAATTGTGCACGAAGGAGTCTGCACTGTAGACTGTGAGTGCGCGGCCCGCTCACTAACAATCACAGACGGCATGGCCTGTAATGTAATGAGGTCGACTGCAACCCTCCGTCAATTGGAACATGCCGAGCTTTGTAAATTTCATTTTCCAAATTATGTAACCGTTGTGCCAACCGACGGTTTTCTATTTCGGCAAGCAACCGACGACGTAAACGCTTTTCCCGTCTTGCACTTGATTTGTCTTTTTTTGACTTCGACCCCATAGTCACAATATTAGTACTATAAATATCACAGTTACGTCGTAAACAAACACAATAACAAGCGTTCTTCGGCTAACTACGCAGTTAAATTGTCCATCCCGGAAACACAAGAACAAGCGTTCATCGGTTAACTACGCAGTTAAATTGTCCATCGCACTTCTGAACTGTAAGAGTATATAATAAAATTAAACTATAGTTCATTCTATTAATCTATTTAATGAACACAGTTTATCACTCGTATATATATTAACAAAAAAACAATAAAACATAATTGTGGACGAGTAGCAAGAACGCAAAAGTAGTAGCCGTGAGGTGTCCTTCACACCGGGCGACGGATGTCGAACTAACTCGGCTCACCAAGGACGTGCGTAGCAAGCGCCGATTCGGATACTCGAGAACAATAGGTGTTAGGCTGGCATCCCCACTATGGTCGCGTCCTCGTTCACTATAAACTCGCATTAAATATGTCATCGTTTGCAAAGTTATTGCATATCATAGTTCATATATACCGCTTTTTAAATAAATTATCAAATAAGAAATGCATGTCATCTGGAGCAAGTTCAGAAATGTTACCTGAAGCTGCTAAATCAATCAATTTTAAGCCTTCGCCTAACTTTAAATACATAAGAAAGTAATTAAAATCTAAGTTTGAGGAAGCAGATAAGATAGCGTCAACGTCTAGTGTACCGTCAGGGTCTGCGCCTTCGTCTGTGTCAAATGAAATAACTGAAAACGACAGTAAGATAAAAATGACGGTACAACCACCTCTACCACCAAATTCTCCACCACCAATCCTTTGAATTTTGAAATTAAGACCGAAGTTGTGGATGATATGTATGAAGTTAACACAGAAGAAAGACCAAATAGGGGACAGACAGTAGAATATTCTATAGAGTTTGAGTCCTAAGCAGAAAACCTAAAAAAACAATGTGCAATGCAAGGATTTCATTCGTGGTACATGCAAGAGAGGAGAAACCTGCAATTATGTGCATGTGCTGGATTTGGACAACTACTTTTGAAAAGGAAAGCTTCTTTAGAACTGGTTATTTGCCACCACATACGTTACGCCATTTGAAATAATGCATCCAGTTTATCCTACCCTACCAACGGAAATGCAAGCTGGATCCTATTCGGGACCACCAGGATCAAGAAACGAAAGACGAGACAGTCCCGTTCAAAACGGGACTTGTGGTCATGTTGCATATACACCATTCCGTGCGGCTGTCTCTCCGCCTACTTATGCTTGGTGTTGAAAATACAGACCAACCGGTATACAAGAAATGTCTGAATTGTGAATTCCATAAGGTCAGATACCAATAAAATCAAGCAAAGATAGACATATCGATAAAATCCACTAAAACATTGGATGAAAATATTGCAAAATTGTTGAATAAGAAGAACTGGCTTACCACTGTGCTCAAAGTTATATTGTCCTGTCCAGACACTTATTACAATAGCGATGTAACTGCCTGAATTTATACTACTAATATACGGTATAATATTTTTTGTAAACATACCATTACGTACATGAAAATATACTGTACTTATTTTAATTTTATGCCTTGCTGTGCGATGGTTCTTTTACGATGATTATGATTTCAGTATTTTATAATTTTAAATATATTAACCCTACAAGAGAACCATAGAAGAACCATATGCGGAACACCGACTTTAATCGTTCCTGTAGCTATAAAAGTATTAGTAGCGACATCTTTTGACTTGACTTGATAGAAGCTACTGATTTTTAGCAATATAGTAATACGATCCATTACCGAAAGATGTTGTTCGTGTTTTTGTTATAGTGAACTCAGGGTGAAATTTGAATGAAAGTGTTGCGTTAGTAAGTTGTTTTTTATATTACAATAGTAAACGTATCAGTAAATCATATTTTTATATATGTTGTTGTTTTATATGTGTTGCTGTCCTTGTGAATACTTTGATTTTATTATAGATAATGTCGCGAAGAAGATTGTGTGATGCAGATATTGAGGGTTTCTTGAATATTCCTCCTGGAAGCGAAGATGAACAAGATTTCTATGACGCTGAAAGTGATGATGACATCGAAAAAGTTCAATCAATCCGAAACATTTTATCCGAGGCGCTTAGCGACGTGGAAACTTCCTCATCTCCGCAGAAACGTCAGTGTTCGTCTCCTGTTAACGAGGTTGTTACGAATATTGAAAATTATCAACCAGAAATATTAGAGCCTCAGTCTAGTACATCAGGAATGACTTCCGGGACAACTACAGGTACCATTACACAATGTCGGGCATCTAGACGATCATGGAGTATGAGTAACACAATCGGTCATAGATCTAGAATCCCTGGCTCTGTCACTCAAAGAAAAAGAGGAGATTTATTTGGAAGAAAACTTCTTTCCAATCACTTCCTTTATCATGTACTGGAAACACAAATTTACAGTCACCGATTATAGACTTCGAAACTCCCCTGCAATATTTTTCATGGTTTTTTGATAATGAATTATTTCAACATATCGTAGAAGAAATGCACAAATTTAGTATACAAAAAATCCATCAAAGCCGTATATAATAACAACTAATGAATTGGAAAAGTTTACAGGTATCTGTGTGATTATGAGTCTGGCGCCACTGCCAAATATTCGAATGTATTGGGCATCTGAATTAGGTATTCCTTTGATTATAAAGACGATGTCGCTAAATCAATTCAAAAAAATCTGTCAATTCCTACATTTTAACGATAATTCTACGCAACCGCCATCAGATAGTCCAGGGTATGACCGTTTGCATAAAATTAGGCCCATATTGGAAACATTAAAAAAAATGTCAAAGCGTGCCGAAAAGAGAAGCACTATCAGTCGACGAGCAAATGTGCGCGACAAAAGCCTGTAATCTTCTTCGACAATACCTACCTAATAAGCCACACAAACGGGGCTATAAACTGCTTATTCTCTGCGACGATCGTGGCTTTGCTTACGATTTTGAAATTTATTCTGGAATGGAGAACGATCCCGAGCTAAGACATCCAAGTGAGCCAGACTTAGGAGCTAGTTCAAATATCGTAGTACGCTTAGTTAGGTCCATACCAAAGAATAAAAATTACAAATTATTCTTTGATAATTATTATACATCACCAGAATTGATTGCTCATTTGGCCAAACAGGGACCAACTATTACACCTATATCTTGAGATATGTTAGGCACAATGTAAGCCTTTAAATCTTTACACATGGCTTCATCAGCTTTTATAGTAATCAAAACCTCGCCAAGAGGTGTAACAATTGATCCACCGAAACCTTTTATTACATTATTTTCTGCACACGGTTGAATGTCCAGCAATAGTTGATTAGCCACCGACTCCGTTATCGTAATGCATGTACTTCCAAAATCTATAAAAGCATTTACTTTTATGTCATTAATAATTATGGGCATAAAATACTTTGAACCTTCATCACGATCAGTAATCAATTGTACCTTTTGCGGAGGCATAGAGTTTTTGTATTACGACTTTTAAGTTTGAAGCATTCCTCCTTAATGTGACCCATTTTATTACAATATGAACATTTACGTATTTTTAAAAAACAATTATTTTCATTATGTCCCTTTTTACTACAAAACGAACAATTACTTACTAATTTTTCACGCATTTTATAAGTACAACGATTGGCAGTATGACCGCGCCTTTTGCAAGTGTGACATTTAACATTATTAGAATACCTAACGTCCGTACTCTCATATTTGTGAGACACTGGAACGGCTAAAGCTGAGGTTCTCAATGATGACAAATAATTTAATAATGAATTTGGTTCACGACAACCCGCCGATATCGCTCCTATTTCTACCAACTCGTTACCTATCGTACCTATAATTGCCTCTGTTATTAACGATGGTTGTATGTTACATGCATTACCTAGCGCCAGTTTATCATAGTAAAATGGTAAATAATCCATATCGGGACGCCTAATGGTATTTACTAAATCACGTAACATACTTAATTTACTTTTATGGGACGGAAAAGCTGTTAACAATTTATTTTTAAATTCCGCCCAAGGGCGGTTTATATCTTGCAGTTGTAATTGATTATACCAACTACGAGCATAACCTTTTAATTTTGAAGCGCAATTAAATAGTAATGTTTTCTCATCCCAGCCATACATGTTGGAACTGCCGTCTACCTTACGGAGCCACAACACCATGGTTATTAACGACGTTTGAGGGTCGTATTCTGGTACTGGGTCACTCCGACCTACATAACGAATATTAGTATTGAAAGAACTATTATTACAATGTTCATCATACGTAAATCCCTCTTGAGATGACAGCTGTGGTCTGCCTGTGATAGTCGTTGAGTCCTGTGCGACTACAACAGGCAGCGAACCAATTGTGCACGAAGGAGTCTGCACTGTAGACTGTGAGTGCGCGGCCCGCTCACTAACAATCACAGACGGCATGGCCTGTAATGTAATGAGGTCGACTGCAACCCTCCGTCAATTGGAACATGCCGAGCTTTGTAAATTTCATTTTCCAAATTATGTAACCGTTGTGCCAACCGACGGTTTTCTATTTCGGCAAGCAACCGACGACGTAAACGCTTTTCCCGTCTTGCACTTGATTTGTCTTTTTTTGACTTCGACCCCATAGTCACAATATTAGTACTATAAATATCACAGTTACGTCGTAAACAAACACAATAACAAGCGTTCTTCGGCTAACTACGCAGTTAAATTGTCTATCCCGGAAACACAAGAACAAGCGTTCATCGGTTAACTACGCAGTTAAATTGTCCATCGCACTTCTGAACTGTAAGAGTATATAATAAAATTAAACTATAGTTCATTCTATTAATTTATGAACACAGTTTATCACTCGTATATATATTAACAAAAAAACAATAAAACATAATTGTGGACGAGTAGCAAGAACGCAAAAGTAGTAGCCGTGAGGTGTCCTTCACACCGGGCGACGGATGTCGAACTTACTCGGCTCACCAAGGACGTGCGTAGCAAGCGCCGATTCGGATACTCGAGAACAATAGGTGTTAGGCTGCCATCCCCACTATGGTCGCGTCCTCGTTCACTATAAACTCGCATTAAATATGTCATCGTTTGCAAAGTTATTGCATATCATAGTTCATATATACCGCTTTTTAAATAAATTATCAAATAAGAAATGCATGTCATCTGGAGCAAGTTCAGAAATGTTACCTGAAGCTGCTAAATCAATCAATTTTAAGCCTTCGCCTAACTTTAAATACATAAGAAAGTAATTAAAATCTAAGTTTGAGGAAGCAGATAAGATAGCGTCAACGTCTAGTGTACCGTCAGGGTCTGCGCCTTCGTCTGTGTCAAATGAAATAACTGAAAACGACAGTAAGATAAAAATGACGGTACAACCACCTCTACCACCAAATTCTCCACCACCAATCCTTTGAATTTTGAAATTAAGACCGAAGTTGTGGATGATATGTATGAAGTTAACACAGAAGAAAGACCAAATAGGGGACAGACAGTAGAATATTCTATAGAGTTTGAGTCCTAAGCAGAAAACCTAAAAAAACAATGTGCAATGCAAGGATTTCATTCGTGGTACATGCAAGAGAGGAGAAACCTGCAATTATGTGCATGTGCTGGATTTGGACAACTACTTTTGAAAAGGAAAGCTTCTTTAGAACTGGTTATTTGCCACCACATACGTTACGCCATTTGAAATAATGCATCCAGTTTATCCTACCCTACCAACGGAAATGCAAGCTGGATCCTATTCGGGACCACCAGGATCAAGAAACGAAAGACGAGACAGTCCCGTTCAAAACGGGACTTGTGGTCATGTTGCATATACACCATTCCGTGCGGCTGTCTCTCCGCCTACTTATGCTTGGTGTTGAAAATACAGACCAACCGGTATACAAGAAATGTCTGAATTGTGAATTCCATAAGGTCAGATACCAATAAAATCAAGCAAAGATAGACATATCGATAAAATCCACTAAAACATTGGATGAAAATATTGCAAAATTGTTGAATAAGAAGAACTGGCTTACCACTGTGCTCAAAGTTATATTGTCCTGTCCAGACACTTATTACAATAGCGATGTAACTGCCTGAATTTATACTACTAATATACGGTATAATATTTTTTGTAAACATACCATTACGTACATGAAAATATACTGTACTTATTTTAATTTTATGCCTTGCTGTGCGATGGTTCTTTTACGATGATTATGATTTCAGTATTTTATAATTTTAAATATATTAACCCTACAAGAGAACCATAGAAGAACCATATGCGGAACACCGACTTTAATCGTTCCTGTAGCTATAAAAGTATTAGTAGCGACATCTTTTGACTTGACTTGATAGAAGCTACTGATTTTTAGCAATATAGTAATACGATCCATTACCGAAAGATGTTGTTCGTGTTTTTGTTATAGTGAACTCAGGGTGAAATTTGAATGAAAGTGTTGCGTTAGTAAGTTGTTTTTTATATTACAATAGTAAACGTATCAGTAAATCATATTTTTATATATGTTGTTGTTTTATATGTGTTGCTGTCCTTGTGAATACTTTGATTTTATTATAGATAATGTCGCGAAGAAGATTGTGTGATGCAGATATTGAGGGTTTCTTGAATATTCCTCCTGGAAGCGAAGATGAACAAGATTTCTATGACGCTGAAAGTGATGATGACATCGAAAAAGTTCAATCAATCCGAAACATTTTATCCGAGGCGCTTAGCGACGTGGAAACTTCCTCATCTCCGCAGAAACGTCAGTGTTCGTCTCCTGTTAACGAGGTTGTTACGAATATTGAAAATTATCAACCAGAAATATTAGAGCCTCAGTCTAGTACATCAGGAATGACTTCCGGGACAACTACAGGTACCATTACACAATGTCGGGCATCTAGACGATCATGGAGTATGAGTAACACAATCGGTCATAGATCTAGAATCCCTGGCTCTGTCACTCAAAGAAAAAAGAGGAGATTTATTTGGAAGAAAACTTCTTTCCAATCACTTCCTTTATCATGTACTGGAAACACAAATTTACAGTCACCGATTATAGACTTCGAAACTCCCCTGCAATATTTTTCATGGTTTTTTGATAATGAATTATTTCAACATATCGTAGAAGAAATGCACAAATTTAGTATACAAAAAATCCATCAAAGCCGTATATAATAACAACTAATGAATTGGAAAAGTTTACAGGTATCTGTGTGATTATGAGTCTGGCGCCACTGCCAAATATTCGAATGTATTGGGCATCTGAATTAGGTATTCCTTTGATTATAAAGACGATGTCGCTAAATCAATTCAAAAAAATCTGTCAATTCCTACATTTTAACGATAATTCTACGCAACCGCCATCAGATAGTCCAGGGTATGACCGTTTGCATAAAATTAGGCCCATATTGGAAACA
Organism: Achroia grisella; assembly: GCF_030625045.1. Taxonomy (NCBI): domain Eukaryota; kingdom Metazoa; phylum Arthropoda; class Insecta; order Lepidoptera; family Pyralidae; genus Achroia; species Achroia grisella. Next base: position 92,834 of record NW_026713044.1, on the reverse strand, counting down.
TTAAAAAAAATGTCAAAGCGTGCCGAAAAGAGAAGCACTATCAGTCGACGAGCAAATGTGCGCGACAAAAGCCTGTAATCTTCTTCGACAATACCTACCTAATAAGCCACACAAACGGGGCTATAAACTGCTTATTCTCTGCGACGATCGTGGCTTTGCTTACGATTTTGAAATTTATTCTGGAATGGAGAACGATCCCGAGCTAAGACATCCAAGTGAGCCAGACTTAGGAGCTAGTTCAAATATCGTAGTACGCTTAGTTAGGTCCATACCAAAGAATAAAAATTACAAATTATTCTTTGATAATTATTATACATCACCAGAATTGATTGCTCATTTGGCCAAACAGGGACCAACTATTACACCTATATCTTGAGATATGTTAGGCACAATGTAAGCCTTTAAATCTTTACACATGGCTTCATCAGCTTTTATAGTAATCAAAACCTCGCCAAGAGGTGTAACAATTGATCCACCGAAACCTTTTATTACATTATTTTCTGCACACGGTTGAATGTCCAGCAATAGTTGATTAGCCACCGACTCCGTTATCGTAATGCATGTACTTCCAAAATCTATAAAAGCATTTACTTTTATGTCATTAATAATTATGGGCATAAAATACTTTGAACCTTCATCACGATCAGTAATCAATTGTACCTTTTGCGGAGGCATAGAGTTTTTTGTATTACGACTTTTAAGTTTGAAGCATTCCTCCTTAATGTGACCCATTTTATTACAATATGAACATTTACGTATTTTTAAAAAACAATTATTTTCATTATGTCCCTTTTTACTACAAAACGAACAATTACTTACTAATTTTTCACGCATTTTATAAGTACAACGATTGGCAGTATGACCGCGCCTTTTGCAAGTGTGACATTTAACATTATTAGAATACCTAACGTCCGTACTCTCATATTTGTGAGACACTGGAACGGCTAAAGCTGAGGTTCTCAATGATGACAAATAATTTAATAATGAATTTGGTTCACGACAACCCGCCGATATCGCTCCTATTTCTACCAACTCGTTACCTATCGTACCTATAATTGCCTCTGTTATTAACGATGGTTGTATGTTACATGCATTACCTAGCGCCAGTTTATCATAGTAAAATGGTAAATAATCCATATCGGGACGCCTAATGGTATTTACTAAATCACGTAACATACTTAATTTACTTTTATGGGACGGAAAAGCTGTTAACAATTTATTTTTAAATTCCGCCCAAGGGCGGTTTATATCTTGCAGTTGTAATTGATTATACCAACTACGAGCATAACCTTTTAATTTTGAAGCGCAATTAAATAGTAATGTTTTCTCATCCCAGCCATACATGTTGGAAATGCCCTCTACCTTACGGAGCCACAACTCCATGGTTATTAACGACGTTTGAGGGTCGTATTCAGGTACTGGGTCACTCCGACCTACATAACGAATATTAGTATTGAAAGAACTATTATTACAATGTTCATCATACGTAAATCCCTCTTGAGATGACAGCTGTGGTCTGCCTGTGATAGTCGTTGAGTCCTGTGCGACTACAACAGGCAGCGAACCAATTGTGCACGAAGGAGTCTGCACTGTAGACTGTGAGTGCGCGGCCCGCTCACTAACAATCACAGACGGCATGGCCTGTAATGTAATGAGGTCGACTGCAACCCTCCGTCAATTGGAACATGCCGAGCTTTGTAAATTTCATTTTCCAAATTATGTAACCGTTGTGCCAACCGACGGTTTTCTATTTCGGCAAGCAACCGACGACGTAAACGCTTTTCCCGTCTTGCACTTGATTTGTCTTTTTTTGACTTCGACCCCATAGTCACAATATTAGTACTACAAATATCACAGTTACGTCGTAAACAAACACAATAACAAGCGTTCTTCGGCTAACTACGCAGTTAAATTGTCCATCCCGGAAACACAAGAACAAGCGTTCATCGGTTAACTACGCAGTTAAATTGTCCATCGCACTTCTGAACTGTAAGAGTATATAATAAAATTAAACTATAGTTCATTCTATTAATTTATGAACACAGTTTATCACTCGTATATATATTAACAAAAAAACAATAAAACATAATTGTGGACGAGTAGCAAGAACGCAAAAGTAGTAGCCGTGAGGTGTCCTTCACACCGGGCGACGGATGTCGAACTAACTCGGCTCACCAAGGACGTGCGTAGCAAGCGCCGATTCGGATACTCGAGAACAATAGGTGTTAGGCTGCCATCCCCACTATGGTCGCGTCCTCGTTCACTATAAACTCGCATTAAATATGTCATCGTTTGCAAAGTTATTGCATATCATAGTTCATATATACCGCTTTTTAAATAAATTATCAAATAAGAAATGCATGTCATCTGGAGCAAGTTCAGAAATGTTACCTGAAGCTGCTAAATCAATCAATTTTAAGCCTTCGCCTAACTTTAAATACATAAGAAAGTAATTAAAATCTAAGTTTGAGGAAGCAGATAAGATAGCGTCAACGTCTAGTGTACCGTCAGGGTCTGCGCCTTCGTCTGTGTCAAATGAAATAACTGAAAACGACAGTAAGATAAAAATGACGGTACAACCACCTCTACCACCAAATTCTCCACCACCAATCCTTTGAATTTTGAAATTAAGACCGAAGTTGTGGATGATATGTATGAAGTTAACACAGAAGAAAGACCAAATAGGGGACAGACAGTAGAATATTCTATAGAGTTTGAGTCCTAAGCAGAAAACCTAAAAAAACAATGTGCAATGCAAGGATTTCATTCGTGGTACATGCAAGAGAGGAGAAACCTGCAATTATGTGCATGTGCTGGATTTGGACAACTACTTTTGAAAAGGAAAGCTTCTTTAGAACTGGTTATTTGCCACCACATACGTTACGCCATTTGAAATAATGCATCCAGTTTATCCTACCCTACCAACGGAAATGCAAGCTGGATCCTATTCGGGACCACCAGGATCAAGAAACGAAAGACGAGACAGTCCCGTTCAAAACGGGACTTGTGGTCATGTTGCATATACACCATTCCGTGCGGCTGTCTCTCCGCCTACTTATGCTTGGTGTTGAAAATACAGACCAACCGGTATACAAGAAATGTCTGAATTGTGAATTCCATAAGGTCAGATACCAATAAAATCAAGCAAAGATAGACATATCGATAAAATCCACTAAAACATTGGATGAAAATATTGCAAAATTGTTGAATAAGAAGAACTGGCTTACCACTGTGCTCAAAGTTATATTGTCCTGTCCAGACACTTATTACAATAGCGATGTAACTGCCTGAATTTATACTACTAATATACGGTATAATATTTTTTGTAAACATACCATTACGTACATGAAAATATACTGTACTTATTTTAATTTTATGCCTTGCTGTGCGATGGTTCTTTTACGATGATTATGATTTCAGTATTTTATAATTTTAAATATATTAACCCTACAAGAGAACCATAGAAGAACCATATGCGGAACACCGACTTTAATCGTTCCTGTAGCTATAAAAGTATTAGTAGCGACATCTTTTGACTTGACTTGATAGAAGCTACTGATTTTTAGCAATATAGTAATACGATCCATTACCGAAAGATGTTGTTCGTGTTTTTGTTATAGTGAACTCAGGGTGAAATTTGAATGAAAGTGTTGCGTTAGTAAGTTGTTTTTTATATTACAATAGTAAACGTATCAGTAAATCATATTTTTATATATGTTGTTGTTTTATATGTGTTGCTGTCCTTGTGAATACTTTGATTTTATTATAGATAATGTCGCGAAGAAGATTGTGTGATGCAGATATTGAGGGTTTCTTGAATATTCCTCCTGGAAGCGAAGATGAACAAGATTTCTATGACGCTGAAAGTGATGATGACATCGAAAAAGTTCAATCAATCCGAAACATTTTATCCGAGGCGCTTAGCGACGTGGAAACTTCCTCATCTCCGCAGAAACGTCAGTGTTCGTCTCCTGTTAACGAGGTTGTTACGAATATTGAAAATTATCAACCAGAAATATTAGAGCCTCAGTCTAGTACATCAGGAATGACTTCCGGGACAACTACAGGTACCATTACACAATGTCGGGCATCTAGACGATCATGGAGTATGAGTAACACAATCGGTCATAGATCTAGAATCCCTGGCTCTGTCACTCAAAGAAAAAAGAGGAGATTTATTTGGAAGAAAACTTCTTTCCAATCACTTCCTTTATCATGTACTGGAAACACAAATTTACAGTCACCGATTATAGACTTCGAAACTCCCCTGCAATATTTTTCATGGTTTTTTGATAATGAATTATTTCAACATATCGTAGAAGAAATGCACAAATTTAGTATACAAAAAATCCATCAAAGCCGTATATAATAACAACTAATGAATTGGAAAAGTTTACAGGTATCTGTGTGATTATGAGTCTGGCGCCACTGCCAAATATTCGAATGTATTGGGCATCTGAATTAGGTATTCCTTTGATTATAAAGACGATGTCGCTAAATCAATTCAAAAAAATCTGTCAATTCCTACATTTTAACGATAATTCTACGCAACCGCCATCAGATAGTCCAGGGTATGACCGTTTGCATAAAATTAGGCCCATATTGGAAACATTAAAAAAAATGTCAAAGCGTGCCGAAAAGAGAAGCACTATCAGTCGACGAGCAAATGTGCGCGACAAAAGCCTGTAATCTTCTTCGACAATACCTACCTAATAAGCCACACAAACGGGGCTATAAACTGCTTATTCTCTGCGACGATCGTGGCTTTGCTTACGATTTTGAAATTTATTCTGGAATGGAGAACGATCCCGAGCTAAGACATCCAAGTGAGCCAGACTTAGGAGCTAGTTCAAATATCGTAGTACGCTTAGTTAGGTCCATACCAAAGAATAAAAATTACAAATTATTCTTTGATAATTATTATACATCACCAGAATTGATTGCTCATTTGGCCAAACAGGGACCAACTATTACACCTATATCTTGAGATATGTTAGGCACAATGTAAGCCTTTAAATCTTTACACATGGCTTCATCAGCTTTTATAGTAATCAAAACCTCGCCAAGAGGTGTAACAATTGATCCACCGAAACCTTTTATTACATTATTTTCTGCACACGGTTGAATGTCCAGCAATAGTTGATTAGCCACCGACTCCGTTATCGTAATGCATGTACTTCCAAAATCTATAAAAGCATTTACTTTTATGTCATTAATAATTATGGGCATAAAATACTTTGAACCTTCATCACGATCAGTAATCAATTGTACCTTTTGCGGAGGCATAGAGTTTTTTGTATTACGACTTTTAAGTTTGAAGCATTCCTCCTTAATGTGACCCATTTTATTACAATATGAACATTTACGTATTTTTAAAAAACAATTATTTTCATTATGTCCCTTTTTACTACAAAACGAACAATTACTTACTAATTTTTCACGCATTTTATAAGTACAACGATTGGCAGTATGACCGCGCCTTTTGCAAGTGTGACATTTAACATTATTAGAATACCTAACGTCCGTACTCTCATATTTGTGAGACACTGGAACGGCTAAAGCTGAGGTTCTCAATGATGACAAATAATTTAATAATGAATTTGGTTCACGACAACCCGCCGATATCGCTCCTATTTCTACCAACTCGTTACCTATCGTACCTATAATTGCCTCTGTTATTAACGATGGTTGTATGTTACATGCATTACCTAGCGCCAGTTTATCATAGTAAAATGGTAAATAATCCATATCGGGACGCCTAATGGTATTTACTAAATCACGTAACATACTTAATTTACTTTTATGGGACGGAAAAGCTGTTAACAATTTATTTTTAAATTCCGCCCAAGGGCGGTTTATATCTTGCAGTTGTAATTGATTATACCAACTACGAGCATAACCTTTTAATTTTGAAGCGCAATTAAATAGTAATGTTTTCTCATCCCAGCCATACATGTTGGAAATGCCCTCTACCTTACGGAGCCACAACTCCATGGTTATTAACGACGTTTGAGGGTCGTATTCAGGTACTGGGTCACTCCGACCTACATAACGAATATTAGTATTGAAAGAACTATTATTACAATGTTCATCATACGTAAATCCCTCTTGAGATGACAGCTGTGGTCTGCCTGTGATAGTCGTTGAGTCCTGTGCGACTACAACAGGCAGCGAACCAATTGTGCACGAAGGAGTCTGCACTGTAGACTGTGAGTGCGCGGCCCGCTCACTAACAATCACAGACGGCATGGCCTGTAATGTAATGAGGTCGACTGCAACCCTCCGTCAATTGGAACATGCCGAGCTTTGTAAATTTCATTTTCCAAATTATGTAACCGTTGTGCCAACCGACGGTTTTCTATTTCGGCAAGCAACCGACGACGTAAACGCTTTTCCCGTCTTGCACTTGATTTGTCTTTTTTTGACTTCGACCCCATAGTCACAATATTAGTACTACAAATATCACAGTTACGTCGTAAACAAACACAATAACAAGCGTTCTTCGGCTAACTACGCAGTTAAATTGTCCATCCCGGAAACACAAGAACAAGCGTTCATCGGTTAACTACGCAGTTAAATTGTCCATCGCACTTCTGAACTGTAAGAGTATATAATAAAATTAAACTATAGTTCATTCTATTAATTTATGAACACAGTTTATCACTCGTATATATATTAACAAAAAAACAATAAAACATAATTGTGGACGAGTAGCAAGAACGCAAAAGTAGTAGCCGTGAGGTGTCCTTCACACCGGGCGACGGATGTCCAGCTTACTCGGCTCACCAAGGACGTGCGTAGCAAGCGCCGATTCGGATACTCGAGAACAATAGGTGTTAGGCTGCCATCCCCACTATGGTCGCGTCCTCGTTCACTATAAACTCGCATTAAATATGTCATCGTTTGCAAAGTTATTGCATATCATAGTTCATATATACCGCTTTTTAAATAAATTATCAAATAAGAAATGCATGTCATCTGGAGCAAGTTCAGAAATGTTACCTGAAGCTGCTAAATCAATCAATTTTAAGCCTTCGCCTAACTTTAAATACATAAGAAAGTAATTAAAATCTAAGTTTGAGGAAGCAGATAAGATAGCGTCAACGTCTAGTGTACCGTCAGGGTCTGCGCCTTCGTCTGTGTCAAATGAAATAACTGAAAACGACAGTAAGATAAAAATGACGGTACAACCACCTCTACCACCAAATTCTCCACCACCAATCCTTTGAATTTTGAAATTAAGACCGAAGTTGTGGATGATATGTATGAAGTTAACACAGAAGAAAGACCAAATAGGGGACAGACAGTAGAATATTCTATAGAGTTTGAGTCCTAAGCAGAAAACCTAAAAAAACAATGTGCAATGCAAGGATTTCATTCGTGGTACATGCAAGAGAGGAGAAACCTGCAATTATGTGCATGTGCTGGATTTGGACAACTACTTTTGAAAAGGAAAGCTTCTTTAGAACTGGTTATTTGCCACCACATACGTTACGCCATTTGAAATAATGCATCCAGTTTATCCTACCCTACCAACGGAAATGCAAGCTGGATCCTATTCGGGACCACCAGGATCAAGAAACGAAAGACGAGACAGTCCCGTTCAAAACGGGACTTGTGGTCATGTTGCATATACACCATTCCGTGCGGCTGTCTCTCCGCCTACTTATGCTTGGTGTTGAAAATACAGACCAACCGGTATACAAGAAATGTCTGAATTGTGAATTCCATAAGGTCAGATACCAATAAAATCAAGCAAAGATAGACATATCGATAAAATCCACTAAAACATTGGATGAAAATATTGCAAAATTGTTGAATAAGAAGAACTGGCTTACCACTGTGCTCAAAGTTATATTGTCCTGTCCAGACACTTATTACAATAGCGATGTAACTGCCTGAATTTATACTACTAATATACGGTATAATATTTTTTGTAAACATACCATTACGTACATGAAAATATACTGTACTTATTTTAATTTTATGCCTTGCTGTGCGATGGTTCTTTTACGATGATTATGATTTCAGTATTTTATAATTTTAAATATATTAACCCTACAAGAGAACCATAGAAGAACCATATGCGGAACACCGACTTTAATCGTTCCTGTAGCTATAAAAGTATTAGTAGCGACATCTTTTGACTTGACTTGATAGAAGCTACTGATTTTTAGCAATATAGTAATACGATCCATTACCGAAAGATGTTGTTCGTGTTTTTGTTATAGTGAACTCAGGGTGAAATTTGAATGAAAGTGTTGCGTTAGTAAGTTGTTTTTTATATTACAATAGTAAACGTATCAGTAAATCATATTTTTATATATGTTGTTGTTTTATATGTGTTGCTGTCCTTGTGAATACTTTGATTTTATTATAGATAATGTCGCGAAGAAGATTGTGTGATGCAGATATTGAGGGTTTCTTGAATATTCCTCCTGGAAGCGAAGATGAACAAGATTTCTATGACGCTGAAAGTGATGATGACATCGAAAAAGTTCAATCAATCCGAAACATTTTATCCGAGGCGCTTAGCGACGTGGAAACTTCCTCATCTCCGCAGAAACGTCAGTGTTCGTCTCCTGTTAACGAGGTTGTTACGAATATTGAAAATTATCAACCAGAAATATTAGAGCCTCAGTCTAGTACATCAGGAATGACTTCCGGGACAACTACAGGTACCATTACACAATGTCGGGCATCTAGACGATCATGGAGTATGAGTAACACAATCGGTCATAGATCTAGAATCCCTGGCTCTGTCACTCAAAGAAAAAAGAGGAGATTTATTTGGAAGAAAACTTCTTTCCAATCACTTCCTTTATCATGTACTGGAAACACAAATTTACAGTCACCGATTATAGACTTCGAAACTCCCCTGCAATATTTTTCATGGTTTTTTGATAATGAATTATTTCAACATATCGTAGAAGAAATGCACAAATTTAGTATACAAAAAATCCATCAAAGCCGTATATAATAACAACTAATGAATTGGAAAAGTTTACAGGTATCTGTGTGATTATGAGTCTGGCGCCACTGCCAAATATTCGAATGTATTGGGCATCTGAATTAGGTATTCCTTTGATTATAAAGACGATGTCGCTAAATCAATTCAAAAAAATCTGTCAATTCCTACATTTTAACGATAATTCTACGCAACCGCCATCAGATAGTCCAGGGTATGACCGTTTGCATAAAATTAGGCCCATATTGGAAACATTAAAAAAAATGTCAAAGCGTGCCGAAAAGAGAAGCACTATCAGTCGACGAGCAAATGTGCGCGACAAAAGCCTGTAATCTTCTTCGACAATACCTACCTAATAAGCCACACAAACGGGGCTATAAACTGCTTATTCTCTGCGACGATCGTGGCTTTGCTTACGATTTTGAAATTTATTCTGGAATGGAGAACGATCCCGAGCTAAGACATCCAAGTGAGCCAGACTTAGGAGCTAGTTCAAATATCGTAGTACGCTTAGTTAGGTCCATACCAAAGAATAAAAATTACAAATTATTCTTTGATAATTATTATACATCACCAGAATTGATTGCTCATTTGGCCAAACAGGGACCAACTATTACACCTATATCTTGAGATATGTTAGGCACAATGTAAGCCTTTAAATCTTTACACATGGCTTCATCAGCTTTTATAGTAATCAAAACCTCGCCAAGAGGTGTAACAATTGATCCACCGAAACCTTTTATTACATTATTTTCTGCACACGGTTGAATGTCCAGCAATAGTTGATTAGCCACCGACTCCGTTATCGTAATGCATGTACTTCCAAAATCTATAAAAGCATTTACTTTTATGTCATTAATAATTATGGGCATAAAATACTTTGAACCTTCATCACGATCAGTAATCAATTGTACCTTTTGCGGAGGCATAGAGTTTTTTGTATTACGACTTTTAAGTTTGAAGCATTCCTCCTTAATGTGACCCATTTTATTACAATATGAACATTTACGTATTTTTAAAAAACAATTATTTTCATTATGTCCCTTTTTACTACAAAACGAACAATTACTTACTAATTTTTCACGCATTTTATAAGTACAACGATTGGCAGTATGACCGCGCCTTTTGCAAGTGTGACATTTAACATTATTAGAATACCTAACGTCCGTACTCTCATATTTGTGAGACACTGGAACGGCTAAAGCTGAGGTTCTCAATGATGACAAATAATTTAATAATGAATTTGGTTCACGACAACCCGCCGATATCGCTCCTATTTCTACCAACTCGTTACCTATCGTACCTATAATTGCCTCTGTTATTAACGATGGTTGTATGTTACATGCATTACCTAGCGCCAGTTTATCATAGTAAAATGGTAAATAATCCATATCGGGACGCCTAATGGTATTTACTAAATCACGTAACATACTTAATTTACTTTTATGGGACGGAAAAGCTGTTAACAATTTATTTTTAAATTCCGCCCAAGGGCGGTTTATATCTTGCAGTTGTAATTGATTATACCAACTACGAGCATAACCTTTTAATTTTGAAGCGCAATTAAATAGTAATGTTTTCTCATCCCAGCCATACATGTTGGAAATGCCCTCTACCTTACGGAGCCACAACTCCATGGTTATTAACGACGTTTGAGGGTCGTATTCAGGTACTGGGTCACTCCGACCTACATAACGAATATTAGTATTGAAAGAACTATTATTACAATGTTCATCATACGTAAATCCCTCTTGAGATGACAGCTGTGGTCTGCCTGTGATAGTCGTTGAGTCCTGTGCGACTACAACAGGCAGCGAACCAATTGTGCACGAAGGAGTCTGCACTGTAGACTGTGAGTGCGCGGCCCGCTCACTAACAATCACAGACGGCATGGCCTGTAATGTAATGAGGTCGACTGCAACCCTCCGTCAATTGGAACATGCCGAGCTTTGTAAATTTCATTTTCCAAATTATGTAACCGTTGTGCCAACCGACGGTTTTCTATTTCGGCAAGCAACCGACGACGTAAACGCTTTTCCCGTCTTGCACTTGATTTGTCTTTTTTTGACTTCGACCCCATAGTCACAATATTAGTACTATAAATATCACAGTTACGTCGTAAACAAACACAATAACAAGCGTTCTTCGGCTAACTACGCAGTTAAATTGTCTATCCCGGAAACACAAGAACAAGCGTTCATCGGTTAACTACGCAGTTAAATTGTCCATCGCACTTCTGAACTGTAAGAGTATATAATAAAATTAAACTATAGTTCATTCTATTAATGTATTTTATGAACACAGTTTATCACTCGTATATATATTAACAAAAAAACATAATTGTGGACGAGTAGCAAGAACGCAAAAGTAGTAGCGGTGAGGTGTCCTTCACACCGGGCGACGGATGTCGAACTAACTCGGCTCACCAAGGACGTGCGTAGCAAGCGCCGATTCGGATACGCGAGAACAATAGGTGTTAGGCTGGCATCCCCACTATGGTCGCGTCCTCGTTCACTATAAACTCGCATTAAATATGTCATCGTTTGCAAAGTTATTGCATATCATAGTTCATATATACCGCTTTTTAAATAAATTATCAAATAAGAAATGCATGTCATCTGGAGCAAGTTCAGAAATGTTACCTGAAGCTGCTAAATCAATCAATTTTAAGCCTTCGCCTAACTTTAAATACATAAGAAAGTAATTAAAATCTAAGTTTGAGGAAGCAGATAAGATAGCGTCAACGTCTAGTGTACCGTCAGGGTCTGCGCCTTCGTCTGTGTCAAATGAAATAACTGAAAACGACAGTAAGATAAAAATGACGGTACAACCACCTCTACCACCAAATTCTCCACCACCAATCCTTTGAATTTTGAAATTAAGACCGAAGTTGTGGATGATATGTATGAAGTTAACACAGAAGAAAGACCAAATAGGGGACAGACAGTAGAATATTCTATAGAGTTTGAGTCCTAAGCAGAAAACCTAAAAAAACAATGTGCAATGCAAGGATTTCATTCGTGGTACATGCAAGAGAGGAGAAACCTGCAATTATGTGCATGTGCTGGATTTGGACAACTACTTTTGAAAAGGAAAGCTTCTTTAGAACTGGTTATTTGCCACCACATACGTTACGCCATTTGAAATAATGCATCCAGTTTATCCTACCCTACCAACGGAAATGCAAGCTGGATCCTATTCGGGACCACCAGGATCAAGAAACGAAAGACGAGACAGTCCCGTTCAAAACGGGACTTGTGGTCATGTTGCATATACACCATTCCGTGCGGCTGTCTCTCCGCCTACTTATGCTTGGTGTTGAAAATACAGACCAACCGGTATACAAGAAATGTCTGAATTGTGAATTCCATAAGGTCAGATACCAATAAAATCAAGCAAAGATAGACATATCGATAAAATCCACTAAAACATTGGATGAAAATATTGCAAAATTGTTGAATAAGAAGAACTGGCTTACCACTGTGCTCAAAGTTATATTGTCCTGTCCAGACACTTATTACAATAGCGATGTAACTGCCTGAATTTATACTACTAATATACGGTATAATATTTTTTGTAAACATACCATTACGTACATGAAAATATACTGTACTTATTTTAATTTTATGCCTTGCTGTGCGATGGTTCTTTTACGATGATTATGATTTCAGTATTTTATAATTTTAAATATATTAACCCTACAAGAGAACCATAGAAGAACCATATGCGGAACACCGACTTTAATCGTTCCTGTAGCTATAAAAGTATTAGTAGCGACATCTTTTGACTTGACTTGATAGAAGCTACTGATTTTTAGCAATATAGTAATACGATCCATTACCGAAAGATGTTGTTCGTGTTTTTGTTATAGTGAACTCAGGGTGAAATTTGAATGAAAGTGTTGCGTTAGTAAGTTGTTTTTTATATTACAATAGTAAACGTATCAGTAAATCATATTTTTATATATGTTGTTGTTTTATATGTGTTGCTGTCCTTGTGAATACTTTGATTTTATTATAGATAATGTCGCGAAGAAGATTGTGTGATGCAGATATTGAGGGTTTCTTGAATATTCCTCCTGGAAGCGAAGATGAACAAGATTTCTATGACGCTGAAAGTGATGATGACATCGAAAAAGTTCAATCAATCCGAAACATTTTATCCGAGGCGCTTAGCGACGTGGAAACTTCCTCATCTCCGCAGAAACGTCAGTGTTCGTCTCCTGTTAACGAGGTTGTTACGAATATTGAAAATTATCAACCAGAAATATTAGAGCCTCAGTCTAGTACATCAGGAATGACTTCCGGGACAACTACAGGTACCATTACACAATGTCGGGCATCTAGACGATCATGGAGTATGAGTAACACAATCGGTCATAGATCTAGAATCCCTGGCTCTGTCACTCAAAGAAAAAAGAGGAGATTTATTTGGAAGAAAACTTCTTTCCAATCACTTCCTTTATCATGTACTGGAAACACAAATTTACAGTCACCGATTATAGACTTCGAAACTCCCCTGCAATATTTTTCATGGTTTTTTGATAATGAATTATTTCAACATATCGTAGAAGAAATGCACAAATTTAGTATACAAAAAATCCATCAAAGCCGTATATAATAACAACTAATGAATTGGAAAAGTTTACAGGTATCTGTGTGATTATGAGTCTGGCGCCACTGCCAAATATTCGAATGTATTGGGCATCTGAATTAGGTATTCCTTTGATTATAAAGACGATGTCGCTAAATCAATTCAAAAAAATCTGTCAATTCCTACATTTTAACGATAATTCTACGCAACCGCCATCAGATAGTCCAGGGTATGACCGTTTGCATAAAATTAGGCCCATATTGGAAACATTAAAAAAAATGTCAAAGCGTGCCGAAAAGAGAAGCACTATCAGTCGACGAGCAAATGTGCGCGACAAAAGCCTGTAATCTTCTTCGACAATACCTACCTAATAAGCCACACAAACGGGGCTATAAACTGCTTATTCTCTGCGACGATCGTGGCTTTGCTTACGATTTTGAAATTTATTCTGGAATGGAGAACGATCCCGAGCTAAGACATCCAAGTGAGCCAGACTTAGGAGCTAGTTCAAATATCGTAGTACGCTTAGTTAGGTCCATACCAAAGAATAAAAATTACAAATTATTCTTTGATAATTATTATACATCACCAGAATTGATTGCTCATTTGGCCAAACAGGGACCAACTATTACACCTATATCTTGAGATATGTTAGGCACAATGTAAGCCTTTAAATCTTTACACATGGCTTCATCAGCTTTTATAGTAATCAAAACCTCGCCAAGAGGTGTAACAATTGATCCACCGAAACCTTTTATTACATTATTTTCTGCACACGGTTGAATGTCCAGCAATAGTTGATTAGCCACCGACTCCGTTATCGTAATGCATGTACTTCCAAAATCTATAAAAGCATTTACTTTTATGTCATTAATAATTATGGGCATAAAATACTTTGAACCTTCATCACGATCAGTAATCAATTGTACCTTTTGCGGAGGCATAGAGTTTTTTGTATTACGACTTTTAAGTTTGAAGCATTCCTCCTTAATGTGACCCATTTTATTACAATATGAACATTTACGTATTTTTAAAAAACAATTATTTTCATTATGTCCCTTTTTACTACAAAACGAACAATTACTTACTAATTTTTCACGCATTTTATAAGTACAACGATTGGCAGTATGACCGCGCCTTTTGCAAGTGTGACATTTAACATTATTAGAATACCTAACGTCCGTACTCTCATATTTGTGAGACACTGGAACGGCTAAAGCTGAGGTTCTCAATGATGACAAATAATTTAATAATGAATTTGGTTCACGACAACCCGCCGATATCGCTCCTATTTCTACCAACTCGTTACCTATCGTACCTATAATTGCCTCTGTTATTAACGATGGTTGTATGTTACATGCATTACCTAGCGCCAGTTTATCATAGTAAAATGGTAAATAATCCATATCGGGACGCCTAATGGTATTTACTAAATCACGTAACATACTTAATTTACTTTTATGGGACGGAAAAGCTGTTAACAATTTATTTTTAAATTCCGCCCAAGGGCGGTTTATATCTTGCAGTTGTAATTGATTATACCAACTACGAGCATAACCTTTTAATTTTGAAGCGCAATTAAATAGTAATGTTTTCTCATCCCAGCCATACATGTTGGAAATGCCCTCTACCTTACGGAGCCACAACTCCATGGTTATTAACGACGTTTGAGGGTCGTATTCTGGTACTGGGTCACTCCGACCTACATAACGAATATTAGTATTGAAAGAACTATTATTACAATGTTCATCATACGTAAATCCCTCTTGAGATGACAGCTGTGGTCTGCCTGTGATAGTCGTTGAGTCCTGTGCGACTACAACAGGCAGCGAACCAATTGTGCACGAAGGAGTCTGCACTGTAGACTGTGAGTGCGCGGCCCGCTCACTAACAATCACAGACGGCATGGCCTGTAATGTAATGAGGTCGACTGCAACCCTCCGTCAATTGGAACATGCCGAGCTTTGTAAATTTCATTTTCCAAATTATGTAACCGTTGTGCCAACCGACGGTTTTCTATTTCGGCAAGCAACCGACGACGTAAACGCTTTTCCCGTCTTGCACTTGATTTGTCTTTTTTGACTTCGACCCCATAGTCACAATATTAGTACTATAAATATCACAGTTACGTCGTAAACAAACACAATAACAAGCGTTCTTCGGCTAACTACGCAGTTAAATTGTCTATCCCGGAAACACAAGAACAAGCGTTCATCGGTTAACTACGCAGTTAAATTGTCCATCGCACTTCTGAACTGTAAGAGTATATAATAAAATTAAACTATAGTTCATTCTATTAATTTATGAACACAGTTTATCACTCGTATATATATTAACAAAAAAACAATAAAACATAATTGTGGACGAGTAGCAAGAACGCAAAAGTAGTAGCCGTGAGGTGTCCTTCACACCGGGCGACGGATGTCGAACTAACTCGGCTCACCAAGGACGTGCGTAGCAAGCGCCGATTCGGATACGCGAGAACAATAGGTGTTAGGCTGGCATCCCCACTATGGTCGCGTCCTCGTTCACTATAAACTCGCATTAAATATGTCATCGTTTGCAAAGTTATTGCATATCATAGTTCATATATACCGCTTTTTAAATAAATTATCAAATAAGAAATGCATGTCATCTGGAGCAAGTTCAGAAATGTTACCTGAAGCTGCTAAATCAATCAATTTTAAGCCTTCGCCTAACTTTAAATACATAAGAAAGTAATTAAAATCTAAGTTTGAGGAAGCAGATAAGATAGCGTCAACGTCTAGTGTACCGTCAGGGTCTGCGCCTTCGTCTGTGTCAAATGAAATAACTGAAAACGACAGTAAGATAAAAATGACGGTACAACCACCTCTACCACCAAATTCTCCACCACCAATCCTTTGAATTTTGAAATTAAGACCGAAGTTGTGGATGATATGTATGAAGTTAACACAGAAGAAAGACCAAATAGGGGACAGACAGTAGAATATTCTATAGAGTTTGAGTCCTAAGCAGAAAACCTAAAAAAACAATGTGCAATGCAAGGATTTCATTCGTGGTACATGCAAGAGAGGAGAAACCTGCAATTATGTGCATGTGCTGGATTTGGACAACTACTTTTGAAAAGGAAAGCTTCTTTAGAACTGGTTATTTGCCACCACATACGTTACGCCATTTGAAATAATGCATCCAGTTTATCCTACCCTACCAACGGAAATGCAAGCTGGATCCTATTCGGGACCACCAGGATCAAGAAACGAAAGACGAGACAGTCCCGTTCAAAACGGGACTTGTGGTCATGTTGCATATACACCATTCCGTGCGGCTGTCTCTCCGCCTACTTATGCTTGGTGTTGAAAATACAGACCAACCGGTATACAAGAAATGTCTGAATTGTGAATTCCATAAGGTCAGATACCAATAAAATCAAGCAAAGATAGACATATCGATAAAATCCACTAAAACATTGGATGAAAATATTGCAAAATTGTTGAATAAGAAGAACTGGCTTACCACTGTGCTCAAAGTTATATTGTCCTGTCCAGACACTTATTACAATAGCGATGTAACTGCCTGAATTTATACTACTAATATACGGTATAATATTTTTTGTAAACATACCATTACGTACATGAAAATATACTGTACTTATTTTAATTTTATGCCTTGCTGTGCGATGGTTCTTTTACGATGATTATGATTTCAGTATTTTATAATTTTAAATATATTAACCCTACAAGAGAACCATAGAAGAACCATATGCGGAACACCGACTTTAATCGTTCCTGTAGCTATAAAAGTATTAGTAGCGACATCTTTTGACTTGACTTGATAGAAGCTACTGATTTTTAGCAATATAGTAATACGATCCATTACCGAAAGATGTTGTTCGTGTTTTTGTTATAGTGAACTCAGGGTGAAATTTGAATGAAAGTGTTGCGTTAGTAAGTTGTTTTTTATATTACAATAGTAAACGTATCAGTAAATCATATTTTTATATATGTTGTTGTTTTATATGTGTTGCTGTCCTTGTGAATACTTTGATTTTATTATAGATAATGTCGCGAAGAAGATTGTGTGATGCAGATATTGAGGGTTTCTTGAATATTCCTCCTGGAAGCGAAGATGAACAAGATTTCTATGACGCTGAAAGTGATGATGACATCGAAAAAGTTCAATCAATCCGAAACATTTTATCCGAGGCGCTTAGCGACGTGGAAACTTCCTCATCTCCGCAGAAACGTCAGTGTTCGTCTCCTGTTAACGAGGTTGTTACGAATATTGAAAATTATCAACCAGAAATATTAGAGCCTCAGTCTAGTACATCAGGAATGACTTCCGGGACAACTACAGGTACCATTACACAATGTCGGGCATCTAGACGATCATGGAGTATGAGTAACACAATCGGTCATAGATCTAGAATCCCTGGCTCTGTCACTCAAAGAAAAAAAGAGGAGATTTATTTGGAAGAAAACTTCTTTCCAATCACTTCCTTTATCATGTACTGGAAACACAAATTTACAGTCACCGATTATAGACTTCGAAACTCCCCTGCAATATTTTTCATGGTTTTTTGATAATGAATTATTTCAACATATCGTAGAAGAAATGCACAAATTTAGTATACAAAAAATCCATCAAAGCCGTATATAATAACAACTAATGAATTGGAAAAGTTTACAGGTATCTGTGTGATTATGAGTCTGGCGCCACTGCCAAATATTCGAATGTATTGGGCATCTGAATTAGGTATTCCTTTGATTATAAAGACGATGTCGCTAAATCAATTCAAAAAAATCTGTCAATTCCTACATTTTAACGATAATTCTACGCAACCGCCATCAGATAGTCCAGGGTATGACCGTTTGCATAAAATTAGGCCCATATTGGAAACATTAAAAAAAATGTCAAAGCGTGCCGAAAAGAGAAGCACTATCAGTCGACGAGCAAATGTGCGCGACAAAAGCCTGTAATCTTCTTCGACAATACCTACCTAATAAGCCACACAAACGGGGCTATAAACTGCTTATTCTCTGCGACGATCGTGGCTTTGCTTACGATTTTGAAATTTATTCTGGAATGGAGAACGATCCCGAGCTAAGACATCCAAGTGAGCCAGACTTAGGAGCTAGTTCAAATATCGTAGTACGCTTAGTTAGGTCCATACCAAAGAATAAAAATTACAAATTATTCTTTGATAATTATTATACATCACCAGAATTGATTGCTCATTTGGCCAAACAGGGACCAACTATTACACCTATATCTTGAGATATGTTAGGCACAATGTAAGCCTTTAAATCTTTACACATGGCTTCATCAGCTTTTATAGTAATCAAAACCTCGCCAAGAGGTGTAACAATTGATCCACCGAAACCTTTTATTACATTATTTTCTGCACACGGTTGAATGTCCAGCAATAGTTGATTAGCCACCGACTCCGTTATCGTAATGCATGTACTTCCAAAATCTATAAAAGCATTTACTTTTATGTCATTAATAATTATGGGCATAAAATACTTTGAACCTTCATCACGATCAGTAATCAATTGTACCTTTTGCGGAGGCATAGAGTTTTTGTATTACGACTTTTAAGTTTGAAGCATTCCTCCTTAATGTGACCCATTTTATTGCAATATGAACATTTACGTATTTTTAAAAAACAATTATTTTCATTATGGCCCTTTTTACTACAAAACGAACAATTACTTACTAATTTTTCACGCATTTTATAAGTACAACGATTGGCAGTATGACCGCGCCTTTTGCAAGTGTG
Source organism: Achroia grisella (assembly GCF_030625045.1). Lineage (NCBI taxonomy): Eukaryota > Metazoa > Arthropoda > Insecta > Lepidoptera > Pyralidae > Achroia > Achroia grisella. Next base: position 73,512 of record NW_026713044.1, on the reverse strand, counting down.
ACATTTAACATTATTAGAATACCTAACGTCCGTACTCTCATATTTGTGAGACACTGGAACGGCTAAAGCTGAGGTTCTCAATGATGACAAATAATTTAATAATGAATTTGGTTCACGACAACCCGCCGATATCGCTCCTATTTCTACCAACTCGTTACCTATCGTACCTATAATTGCCTCTGTTATTAACGATGGTTGTATGTTACATGCATTACCTAGCGCCAGTTTATCATAGTAAAATGGTAAATAATCCATATCAGGACGCCTAATGGTATTTACTAAATCACGTAACATACTTAATTTACTTTTATGGGACGGAAAAGCTGTTAACAATTTATTTTTAAATTCCGCCCAAGGGCGGTTTATATCTTGCAGTTGTAATTGATTATACCAACTACGAGCATAACCATTTAATTTTGAAGCGCAATTAAATAGTAATGTTTTCTCATCCCAGCCATACATGTTGGAAATGCCCTCTACCTTACGGAGCCACAACTCCATGGTTATTAACGACGTTTGAGGGTCGTATTCAGGTACTGGGTCACTCCGACCTACATAACGAATATTAGTATTGAAAGAACTATTATTACAATGTTCATCATACGTAAATCCCTCTTGAGATGACAGCTGTGGTCTGCCTGTGATAGTCGTTGAGTCCTGTGCGACTACAACAGGCAGCGAACCAATTGTGCACGAAGGAGTCTGCACTGTAGACTGTGAGTGCGCGGCCCGCTCACTAACAATCACAGACGGCATGGCCTGTAATGTAATGAGGTCGACTGCAACCCTCCGTCAATTGGAACATGCCGAGCTTTGTAAATTTCATTTTCCAAATTATGTAACCGTTGTGCCAACCGACGGTTTTCTATTTCGGCAAGCAACCGACGACGTAAACGCTTTTCCCGTCTTGCACTTGATTTGTCTTTTTTTGACTTCGACCCCATAGTCACAATATTAGTACTATAAATATCACAGTTACGTCGTAAACAAACACAATAACAAGCGTTCTTCGGCTAACTACGCAGTTAAATTGTCTATCCCGGAAACACAAGAACAAGCGTTCATCGGTTAACTACGCAGTTAAATTGTCCATCGCACTTCTGAACTGTAAGAGTATATAATAAAATTAAACTATAGTTCATTCTATTAATTTATGAACACAGTTTATCACTCGTATATATATTAACAAAAAAACAATAAAACATAATTGTGGACGAGTAGCAAGAATGCAAAAGTAGTAGTGGTGAGGTGTCCTTCACACCGGGCGACGGATGTCGAACTAACTCGGCTCACCAAGGACGTGCGTAGCAAGCGCCGATTCGGATACGCGAGAACAATAGGTGTTAGGCTGGCATCCCCACTATGGTCGCGTCCTCGTTCACTATAAACTCGCATTAAATATGTCATCGTTTGCAAAGTTATTGCATATCATAGTTCATATATACCGCTTTTTAAATAAATTATCAAATAAGAAATGCATGTCATCTGGAGCAAGTTCAGAAATGTTACCTGAAGCTGCTAAATCAATCAATTTTAAGCCTTCGCCTAACTTTAAATACATAAGAAAGTAATTAAAATCTAAGTTTGAGGAAGCAGATAAGATAGCGTCAACGTCTAGTGTACCGTCAGGGTCTGCGCCTTCGTCTGTGTCAAATGAAATAACTGAAAACGACAGTAAGATAAAAATGACGGTACAACCACCTCTACCACCAAATTCTCCACCACCAATCCTTTGAATTTTGAAATTAAGACCGAAGTTGTGGATGATATGTATGAAGTTAACACAGAAGAAAGACCAAATAGGGGACAGACAGTAGAATATTCTATAGAGTTTGAGTCCTAAGCAGAAAACCTAAAAAAACAATGTGCAATGCAAGGATTTCATTCGTGGTACATGCAAGAGAGGAGAAACCTGCAATTATGTGCATGTGCTGGATTTGGACAACTACTTTTGAAAAGGAAAGCTTCTTTAGAACTGGTTATTTGCCACCACATACGTTACGCCATTTGAAATAATGCATCCAGTTTATCCTACCCTACCAACGGAAATGCAAGCTGGATCCTATTCGGGACCACCAGGATCAAGAAACGAAAGACGAGACAGTCCCGTTCAAAACGGGACTTGTGGTCATGTTGCATATACACCATTCCGTGCGGCTGTCTCTCCGCCTACTTATGCTTGGTGTTGAAAATACAGACCAACCGGTATACAAGAAATGTCTGAATTGTGAATTCCATAAGGTCAGATACCAATAAAATCAAGCAAAGATAGACATATCGATAAAATCCACTAAAACATTGGATGAAAATATTGCAAAATTGTTGAATAAGAAGAACTGGCTTACCACTGTGCTCAAAGTTATATTGTCCTGTCCAGACACTTATTACAATAGCGATGTAACTGCCTGAATTTATACTACTAATATACGGTATAATATTTTTTGTAAACATACCATTACGTACATGAAAATATACTGTACTTATTTTAATTTTATGCCTTGCTGTGCGATGGTTCTTTTACGATGATTATGATTTCAGTATTTTATAATTTTAAATATATTAACCCTACAAGAGAACCATAGAAGAACCATATGCGGAACACCGACTTTAATCGTTCCTGTAGCTATAAAAGTATTAGTAGCGACATCTTTTGACTTGACTTGATAGAAGCTACTGATTTTTAGCAATATAGTAATACGATCCATTACCGAAAGATGTTGTTCGTGTTTTTGTTATAGTGAACTCAGGGTGAAATTTGAATGAAAGTGTTGCGTTAGTAAGTTGTTTTTTATATTACAATAGTAAACGTATCAGTAAATCATATTTTTATATATGTTGTTGTTTTATATGTGTTGCTGTCCTTGTGAATACTTTGATTTTATTATAGATAATGTCGCGAAGAAGATTGTGTGATGCAGATATTGAGGGTTTCTTGAATATTCCTCCTGGAAGCGAAGATGAACAAGATTTCTATGACGCTGAAAGTGATGATGACATCGAAAAAGTTCAATCAATCCGAAACATTTTATCCGAGGCGCTTAGCGACGTGGAAACTTCCTCATCTCCGCAGAAACGTCAGTGTTCGTCTCCTGTTAACGAGGTTGTTACGAATATTGAAAATTATCAACCAGAAATATTAGAGCCTCAGTCTAGTACATCAGGAATGACTTCCGGGACAACTACAGGTACCATTACACAATGTCGGGCATCTAGACGATCATGGAGTATGAGTAACACAATCGGTCATAGATCTAGAATCCCTGGCTCTGTCACTCAAAGAAAAAAAAAGAGGAGATTTATTTGGAAGAAAACTTCTTTCCAATCACTTCCTTTATCATGTACTGGAAACACAAATTTACAGTCACCGATTATAGACTTCGAAACTCCCCTGCAATATTTTTCATGGTTTTTTGATAATGAATTATTTCAACATATCGTAGAAGAAATGCACAAATTTAGTATACAAAAAATCCATCAAAGCCGTATATAATAACAACTAATGAATTGGAAAAGTTTACAGGTATCTGTGTGATTATGAGTCTGGCGCCACTGCCAAATATTCGAATGTATTGGGCATCTGAATTAGGTATTCCTTTGATTATAAAGACGATGTCGCTAAATCAATTCAAAAAAATCTGTCAATTCCTACATTTTAACGATAATTCTACGCAACCGCCATCAGATAGTCCAGGGTATGACCGTTTGCATAAAATTAGGCCCATATTGGAAACATTAAAAAAAATGTCAAAGCGTGCCGAAAAGAGAAGCACTATCAGTCGACGAGCAAATGTGCGCGACAAAAGCCTGTAATCTTCTTCGACAATACCTACCTAATAAGCCACACAAACGGGGCTATAAACTGCTTATTCTCTGCGACGATCGTGGCTTTGCTTACGATTTTGAAATTTATTCTGGAATGGAGAACGATCCCGAGCTAAGACATCCAAGTGAGCCAGACTTAGGAGCTAGTTCAAATATCGTAGTACGCTTAGTTAGGTCCATACCAAAGAATAAAAATTACAAATTATTCTTTGATAATTATTATACATCACCAGAATTGATTGCTCATTTGGCCAAACAGGGACCAACTATTACACCTATATCTTGAGATATGTTAGGCACAATGTAAGCCTTTAAATCTTTACACATGGCTTCATCAGCTTTTATAGTAATCAAAACCTCGCCAAGAGGTGTAACAATTGATCCACCGAAACCTTTTATTACATTATTTTCTGCACACGGTTGAATGTCCAGCAATAGTTGATTAGCCACCGACTCCGTTATCGTAATGCATGTACTTCCAAAATCTATAAAAGCATTTACTTTTATGTCATTAATAATTATGGGCATAAAATACTTTGAACCTTCATCACGATCAGTAATCAATTGTACCTTTTGCGGAGGCATAGAGTTTTTTGTATTACGACTTTTAAGTTTGAAGCATTCCTCCTTAATGTGACCCATTTTATTACAATATGAACATTTACGTATTTTTAAAAAACAATTATTTTCATTATGTCCCTTTTTACTACAAAACGAACAATTACTTACTAATTTTTCACGCATTTTATAAGTACAACGATTGGCAGTATGACCGCGCCTTTTGCAAGTGTGACATTTAACATTATTAGAATACCTAACGTCCGTACTCTCATATTGTGAGACACTGGAACGGCTAAAGCTGAGATTCTCAATGATGACAAATAATTTAATAATGAATTTGGTTCACGACAACCCGCCGATATCGCTCCTATTTCTACCAACTCGTTACCTATCGTACCTATAATTGCCTCTGTTATTAACGATGGTTGTATGTTACATGCATTACCTAGCGCCAGTTTATCATAGTAAAATGGTAAATAATCCATATCGGGACGCCTAATGGTATTTACTAAATCACGTAACATACTTAATTTACTTTTATGGGACGGAAAAGCTGTTAACAATTTATTTTTAAATTCCGCCCAAGGGCGGTTTATATCTTGCAGTTGTAATTGATTATACCAACTACGAGCATAACCTTTTAATTTTGAAGCGCAATTAAATAGTAATGTTTTCTCATCCCAGCCATACATGTTGGAAATGCCCTCTACCTTACGGAGCCACAACTCCATGGTTATTAACGACGTTTGAGGGTCGTATTCAGGTACTGGGTCACTCCGACCTACATAACGAATATTAGTATTGAAAGAACTATTATTACAATGTTCATCATACGTAAATCCCTCTTGAGATGACAGCGGTGGTCTGCCGGGGATAGTCGTGGAGTCCTGTGCGACTACAACAGGCAGCGAACCAATTGTGCACGAAGGAGTCTGCACTGTAGACTGTGAGTGCGCGGCCCGCTCACTAACAATCACAGACGGCATGGCCTGTAATGTAATGAGGTCGACTGCAACCCTCCGTCAATTGGAACATGCCGAGCTTTGTAAATTTCATTTTCCAAATTATGTAACCGTTGTGCCAACCGACGGTTTTCTATTTCGGCAAGCAACCGACGACGTAAACGCTTTTCCCGTCTTGCACTTGATTTGTCTTTTTTTGACTTCGACCCCATAGTCACAATATTAGTACTATAAATATCACAGTTACGTCGTAAACAAACACAATAACAAGCGTTCTTCGGCTAACTACGCAGTTAAATTGTCTATCCCGGAAACACAAGAACAAGCGTTCATCGGTTAACTACGCAGTTAAATTGTCCATCGCACTTCTGAACTGTAAGAGTATATAATAAAATTAAACTATAGTTCATTCTATTAATTTATGAACACAGTTTATCACTCGTATATATATTAACAAAAAAACAATAAAACATAATTGTGGACGAGTAGCAAGAACGCAAAAGTAGTAGCCGTGAGGTGTCCTTCACACCGGGCGACGGATGTCGAACTAACTCGGCTCACCAAGGACGTGCGTAGCAAGCGCCGATTCGGATACGCGAGAACAATAGGTGTTAGGCTGGCATCCCCACTATGGTCGCGTCCTCGTTCACTATAAACTCGCATTAAATATGTCATCGTTTGCAAAGTTATTGCATATCATAGTTCATATATACCGCTTTTTAAATAAATTATCAAATAAGAAATGCATGTCATCTGGAGCAAGTTCAGAAATGTTACCTGAAGCTGCTAAATCAATCAATTTTAAGCCTTCGCCTAACTTTAAATACATAAGAAAGTAATTAAAATCTAAGTTTGAGGAAGCAGATAAGATAGCGTCAACGTCTAGTGTACCGTCAGGGTCTGCGCCTTCGTCTGTGTCAAATGAAATAACTGAAAACGACAGTAAGATAAAAATGACGGTACAACCACCTCTACCACCAAATTCTCCACCACCAATCCTTTGAATTTTGAAATTAAGACCGAAGTTGTGGATGATATGTATGAAGTTAACACAGAAGAAAGACCAAATAGGGGACAGACAGTAGAATATTCTATAGAGTTTGAGTCCTAAGCAGAAAACCTAAAAAAACAATGTGCAATGCAAGGATTTCATTCGTGGTACATGCAAGAGAGGAGAAACCTGCAATTATGTGCATGTGCTGGATTTGGACAACTACTTTTGAAAAGGAAAGCTTCTTTAGAACTGGTTATTTGCCACCACATACGTTACGCCATTTGAAATAATGCATCCAGTTTATCCTACCCTACCAACGGAAATGCAAGCTGGATCCTATTCGGGACCACCAGGATCAAGAAACGAAAGACGAGACAGTCCCGTTCAAAACGGGACTTGTGGTCATGTTGCATATACACCATTCCGTGCGGCTGTCTCTCCGCCTACTTATGCTTGGTGTTGAAAATACAGACCAACCGGTATACAAGAAATGTCTGAATTGTGAATTCCATAAGGTCAGATACCAATAAAATCAAGCAAAGATAGACATATCGATAAAATCCACTAAAACATTGGATGAAAATATTGCAAAATTGTTGAATAAGAAGAACTGGCTTACCACTGTGCTCAAAGTTATATTGTCCTGTCCAGACACTTATTACAATAGCGATGTAACTGCCTGAATTTATACTACTAATATACGGTATAATATTTTTTGTAAACATACCATTACGTACATGAAAATATACTGTACTTATTTTAATTTTATGCCTTGCTGTGCGATGGTTCTTTTACGATGATTATGATTTCAGTATTTTATAATTTTAAATATATTAACCCTACAAGAGAACCATAGAAGAACCATATGCGGAACACCGACTTTAATCGTTCCTGTAGCTATAAAAGTATTAGTAGCGACATCTTTTGACTTGACTTGATAGAAGCTACTGATTTTTAGCAATATAGTAATACGATCCATTACCGAAAGATGTTGTTCGTGTTTTTGTTATAGTGAACTCAGGGTGAAATTTGAATGAAAGTGTTGCGTTAGTAAGTTGTTTTTTATATTACAATAGTAAACGTATCAGTAAATCATATTTTTATATATGTTGTTGTTTTATATGTGTTGCTGTCCTTGTGAATACTTTGATTTTATTATAGATAATGTCGCGAAGAAGATTGTGTGATGCAGATATTGAGGGTTTCTTGAATATTCCTCCTGGAAGCGAAGATGAACAAGATTTCTATGACGCTGAAAGTGATGATGACATCGAAAAAGTTCAATCAATCCGAAACATTTTATCCGAGGCGCTTAGCGACGTGGAAACTTCCTCATCTCCGCAGAAACGTCAGTGTTCGTCTCCTGTTAACGAGGTTGTTACGAATATTGAAAATTATCAACCAGAAATATTAGAGCCTCAGTCTAGTACATCAGGAATGACTTCCGGGACAACTACAGGTACCATTACACAATGTCGGGCATCTAGACGATCATGGAGTATGAGTAACACAATCGGTCATAGATCTAGAATCCCTGGCTCTGTCACTCAAAGAAAAAAGAGGAGATTTATTTGGAAGAAAACTTCTTTCCAATCACTTCCTTTATCATGTACTGGAAACACAAATTTACAGTCACCGATTATAGACTTCGAAACTCCCCTGCAATATTTTTCATGGTTTTTTGATAATGAATTATTTCAACATATCGTAGAAGAAATGCACAAATTTAGTATACAAAAAATCCATCAAAGCCGTATATAATAACAACTAATGAATTGGAAAAGTTTACAGGTATCTGTGTGATTATGAGTCTGGCGCCACTGCCAAATATTCGAATGTATTGGGCATCTGAATTAGGTATTCCTTTGATTATAAAGACGATGTCGCTAAATCAATTCAAAAAAATCTGTCAATTCCTACATTTTAACGATAATTCTACGCAACCGCCATCAGATAGTCCAGGGTATGACCGTTTGCATAAAATTAGGCCCATATTGGAAACATTAAAAAAAATGTCAAAGCGTGCCGAAAAGAGAAGCACTATCAGTCGACGAGCAAATGTGCGCGACAAAAGCCTGTAATCTTCTTCGACAATACCTACCTAATAAGCCACACAAACGGGGCTATAAACTGCTTATTCTCTGCGACGATCGTGGCTTTGCTTACGATTTTGAAATTTATTCTGGAATGGAGAACGATCCCGAGCTAAGACATCCAAGTGAGCCAGACTTAGGAGCTAGTTCAAATATCGTAGTACGCTTAGTTAGGTCCATACCAAAGAATAAAAATTACAAATTATTCTTTGATAATTATTATACATCACCAGAATTGATTGCTCATTTGGCCAAACAGGGACCAACTATTACACCTATATCTTGAGATATGTTAGGCACAATGTAAGCCTTTAAATCTTTACACATGGCTTCATCAGCTTTTATAGTAATCAAAACCTCGCCAAGAGGTGTAACAATTGATCCACCGAAACCTTTTATTACATTATTTTCTGCACACGGTTGAATGTCCAGCAATAGTTGATTAGCCACCGACTCCGTTATCGTAATGCATGTACTTCCAAAATCTATAAAAGCATTTACTTTTATGTCATTATTAATTCTGGGCATAAAATACTTTGAACCTTCATCACGATCAGTAATCAATTGTACCTTTTGCGGAGGCATAGAGTTTTTTGTATTACGACTTTTAAGTTTGAAGCATTCCTCCTTAATGTGACCCATTTTATTACAATATGAACATTTACGTATTTTTAAAAAACAATTATTTTCATTATGTCCCTTTTTACTACAAAACGAACAATTACTTACTAATTTTTCACGCATTTTATAAGTACAACGATTGGCAGTATGACCGCGCCTTTGGCAAGTGGGACATTTAACATTATTAGAAGACCTAACGTCCGTACTCTCATATTTGTGAGACACTGGAACGGCTAAAGCTGAGGTTCTCAATGATGACAAATAATTTAATAATGAATTTGGTTCACGACAACCCGCCGATATCGCTCCTATTTCTACCAACTCGTTACCTATCGTACCTATAATTGCCTCTGTTATTAACGATGGTTGTATGTTACATGCATTACCTAGCGCCAGTTTATCATAGTAAAATGGTAAATAATCCATATCGGGACGCCTAATGGTATTTACTAAATCACGTAACATACTTAATTTACTTTTATGGGACGGAAAAGCTGTTAACAATTTATTTTTAAATTCCGCCCAAGGGCGGTTTATATCTTGCAGTTGTAATTGATTATACCAACTACGAGCATAACCTTTTAATTTTGAAGCGCAATTAAATAGTAATGTTTTCTCATCCCAGCCATACATGTTGGAAATGCCCTCTACCTTACGGAGCCACAACTCCATGGTTATTAACGACGTTTGAGGGTCGTATTCAGGTACTGGGTCACTCCGACCTACATAACGAATATTAGTATTGAAAGAACTATTATTACAATGTTCATCATACGTAAATCCCTCTTGAGATGACAGCTGTGGTCTGCCTGTGATAGTCGTTGAGTCCTGTGCGACTACAACAGGCAGCGAACCAATTGTGCACGAAGGAGTCTGCACTGTAGACTGTGAGTGCGCGGCCCGCTCACTAACAATCACAGACGGCATGGCCTGTAATGTAATGAGGTCGACTGCAACCCTCCGTCAATTGGAACATGCCGAGCTTTGTAAATTTCATTTTCCAAATTATGTAACCGTTGTGCCAACCGACGGTTTTCTATTTCGGCAAGCAACCGACGACGTAAACGCTTTTCCCGTCTTGCACTTGATTTGTCTTTTTTTGACTTCGACCCCATAGTCACAATATTAGTACTATAAATATCACAGTTACGTCGTAAACAAACACAATAACAAGCGTTCTTCGGCTAACTACGCAGTTAAATTGTCTATCCCGGAAACACAAGAACAAGCGTTCATCGGTTAACTACGCAGTTAAATTGTCCATCGCACTTCTGAACTGTAAGAGTATATAATAAAATTAAACTATAGTTCATTCTATTAATTTATGAACACAGTTTATCACTCGTATATATATTAACAAAAAAACAATAAAACATAATTGTGGACGAGTAGCAAGAACGCAAAAGTAGTAGCCGTGAGGTGTCCTTCACACCGGGCGACGGATGTCGAACTAACTCGGCTCACCAAGGACGTGCGTAGCAAGCGCCGATTCGGATACTCGAGAACAATAGGTGTTAGGCTGCCATCCCCACTATGGTCGCGTCCTCGTTCACTATAAACTCGCATTAAATATGTCATCGTTTGCAAAGTTATTGCATATCATAGTTCATATATACCGCTTTTTAAATAAATTATCAAATAAGAAATGCATGTCATCTGGAGCAAGTTCAGAAATGTTACCTGAAGCTGCTAAATCAATCAATTTTAAGCCTTCGCCTAACTTTAAATACATAAGAAAGTAATTAAAATCTAAGTTTGAGGAAGCAGATAAGATAGCGTCAACGTCTAGTGTACCGTCAGGGTCTGCGCCTTCGTCTGTGTCAAATGAAATAACTGAAAACGACAGTAAGATAAAAATGACGGTACAACCACCTCTACCACCAAATTCTCCACCACCAATCCTTTGAATTTTGAAATTAAGACCGAAGTTGTGGATGATATGTATGAAGTTAACACAGAAGAAAGACCAAATAGGGGACAGACAGTAGAATATTCTATAGAGTTTGAGTCCTAAGCAGAAAACCTAAAAAAACAATGTGCAATGCAAGGATTTCATTCGTGGTACATGCAAGAGAGGAGAAACCTGCAATTATGTGCATGTGCTGGATTTGGACAACTACTTTTGAAAAGGAAAGCTTCTTTAGAACTGGTTATTTGCCACCACATACGTTACGCCATTTGAAATAATGCATCCAGTTTATCCTACCCTACCAACGGAAATGCAAGCTGGATCCTATTCGGGACCACCAGGATCAAGAAACGAAAGACGAGACAGTCCCGTTCAAAACGGGACTTGTGGTCATGTTGCATATACACCATTCCGTGCGGCTGTCTCTCCGCCTACTTATGCTTGGTGTTGAAAATACAGACCAACCGGTATACAAGAAATGTCTGAATTGTGAATTCCATAAGGTCAGATACCAATAAAATCAAGCAAAGATAGACATATCGATAAAATCCACTAAAACATTGGATGAAAATATTGCAAAATTGTTGAATAAGAAGAACTGGCTTACCACTGTGCTCAAAGTTATATTGTCCTGTCCAGACACTTATTACAATAGCGATGTAACTGCCTGAATTTATACTACTAATATACGGTATAATATTTTTTGTAAACATACCATTACGTACATGAAAATATACTGTACTTATTTTAATTTTATGCCTTGCTGTGCGATGGTTCTTTTACGATGATTATGATTTCAGTATTTTATAATTTTAAATATATTAACCCTACAAGAGAACCATAGAAGAACCATATGCGGAACACCGACTTTAATCGTTCCTGTAGCTATAAAAGTATTAGTAGCGACATCTTTTGACTTGACTTGATAGAAGCTACTGATTTTTAGCAATATAGTAATACGATCCATTACCGAAAGATGTTGTTCGTGTTTTTGTTATAGTGAACTCAGGGTGAAATTTGAATGAAAGTGTTGCGTTAGTAAGTTGTTTTTTATATTACAATAGTAAACGTATCAGTAAATCATATTTTTATATATGTTGTTGTTTTATATGTGTTGCTGTCCTTGTGAATACTTTGATTTTATTATAGATAATGTCGCGAAGAAGATTGTGTGATGCAGATATTGAGGGTTTCTTGAATATTCCTCCTGGAAGCGAAGATGAACAAGATTTCTATGACGCTGAAAGTGATGATGACATCGAAAAAGTTCAATCAATCCGAAACATTTTATCCGAGGCGCTTAGCGACGTGGAAACTTCCTCATCTCCGCAGAAACGTCAGTGTTCGTCTCCTGTTAACGAGGTTGTTACGAATATTGAAAATTATCAACCAGAAATATTAGAGCCTCAGTCTAGTACATCAGGAATGACTTCCGGGACAACTACAGGTACCATTACACAATGTCGGGCATCTAGACGATCATGGAGTATGAGTAACACAATCGGTCATAGATCTAGAATCCCTGGCTCTGTCACTCAAAGAAAAAAGAGGAGATTTATTTGGAAGAAAACTTCTTTCCAATCACTTCCTTTATCATGTACTGGAAACACAAATTTACAGTCACCGATTATAGACTTCGAAACTCCCCTGCAATATTTTTCATGGTTTTTTGATAATGAATTATTTCAACATATCGTAGAAGAAATGCACAAATTTAGTATACAAAAAATCCATCAAAGCCGTATATAATAACAACTAATGAATTGGAAAAGTTTACAGGTATCTGTGTGATTATGAGTCTGGCGCCACTGCCAAATATTCGAATGTATTGGGCATCTGAATTAGGTATTCCTTTGATTATAAAGACGATGTCGCTAAATCAATTCAAAAAAATCTGTCAATTCCTACATTTTAACGATAATTCTACGCAACCGCCATCAGATAGTCCAGGGTATGACCGTTTGCATAAAATTAGGCCCATATTGGAAACATTAAAAAAATGTCAAAGCGTGCCGAAAAGAGAAGCACTATCAGTCGACGAGCAAATGTGCGCGACAAAAGCCTGTAATCTTCTTCGACAATACCTACCTAATAAGCCACACAAACGGGGCTATAAACTGCTTATTCTCTGCGACGATCGTGGCTTTGCTTACGATTTTGAAATTTATTCTGGAATGGAGAACGATCCCGAGCTAAGACATCCAAGTGAGCCAGACTTAGGAGCTAGTTCAAATATCGTAGTACGCTTAGTTAGGTCCATACCAAAGAATAAAAATTACAAATTATTCTTTGATAATTATTATACATCACCAGAATTGATTGCTCATTTGGCCAAACAGGGACCAACTATTACACCTATATCTTGAGATATGTTAGGCACAATGTAAGCCTTTAAATCTTTACACATGGCTTCATCAGCTTTTATAGTAATCAAAACCTCGCCAAGAGGTGTAACAATTGATCCACCGAAACCTTTTATTACATTATTTTCTGCACACGGTTGAATGTCCAGCAATAGTTGATTAGCCACCGACTCCGTTATCGTAATGCATGTACTTCCAAAATCTATAAAAGCATTTACTTTTATGTCATTAATAATTATGGGCATAAAATACTTTGAACCTTCATCACGATCAGTAATCAATTGTACCTTTTGCGGAGGCATAGAGTTTTTTGTATTACGACTTTTAAGTTTGAAGCATTCCTCCTTAATGTGACCCATTTTATTACAATATGAACATTTACGTATTTTTAAAAAACAATTATTTTCATTATGTCCCTTTTTACTACAAAACGAACAATTACTTACTAATTTTTCACGCATTTTATAAGTACAACGATTGGCAGTATGACCGCGCCTTTTGCAAGTGTGACATTTAACATTATTAGAATACCTAACGTCCGTACTCTCATATTTGTGAGACACTGGAACGGCTAAAGCTGAGGTTCTCAATGATGACAAATAATTTAATAATGAATTTGGTTCACGACAACCCGCCGATATCGCTCCTATTTCTACCAACTCGTTACCTATCGTACCTATAATTGCCTCTGTTATTAACGATGGTTGTATGTTACATGCATTACCTAGCGCCAGTTTATCATAGTAAAATGGTAAATAATCCATATCGGGACGCCTAATGGTATTTACTAAATCACGTAACATACTTAATTTACTTTTATGGGACGGAAAAGCTGTTAACAATTTATTTTTAAATTCCGCCCAAGGGCGGTTTATATCTTGCAGTTGTAATTGATTATACCAACTACGAGCATAACCTTTTAATTTTGAAGCGCAATTAAATAGTAATGTTTTCTCATCCCAGCCATACATGTTGGAACTGCCCTCTACCTTACGGAGCCACAACTCCATGGTTATTAACGACGTTTGAGGGTCGTATTCAGGTACTGGGTCACTCCGACCTACATAACGAATATTAGTATTGAAAGAACTATTATTACAATGTTCATCATACGTAAATCCCTCTTGAGATGACAGCTGTGGTCTGCCTGTGATAGTCGTTGAGTCCTGTGCGACTACAACAGGCAGCGAACCAATTGTGCACGAAGGAGTCTGCACTGTAGACTGTGAGTGCGCGGCCCGCTCACTAACAATCACAGACGGCATGGCCTGTAATGTAATGAGGTCGACTGCAACCCTCCGTCAATTGGAACATGCCGAGCTTTGTAAATTTCATTTTCCAAATTATGTAACCGTTGTGCCAACCGACGGTTTTCTATTTCGGCAAGCAACCGACGACGTAAACGCTTTTCCCGTCTTGCACTTGATTTGTCTTTTTTTGACTTCGACCCCATAGTCACAATATTAGTACTATAAATATCACAGTTACGTCGTAAACAAACACAATAACAAGCGTTCTTCGGCTAACTACGCAGTTAAATTGTCTATCCCGGAAACACAAGAACAAGCGTTCATCGGTTAACTACGCAGTTAAATTGTCCATCGCACTTCTGAACTGTAAGAGTATATAATAAAATTAAACTATAGTTCATTCTATTAATTTATGAACACAGTTTATCACTCGTATATATATTAACAAAAAAACAATAAAACATAATTGTGGACGAGTAGCAAGAACGCAAAAGTAGTAGCCGTGAGGTGTCCTTCACACCGGGCGACGGATGTCGAACTAACTCGGCTCACCAAGGACGTGCGTAGCAAGCGCCGATTCGGATACGCGAGAACAATAGGTGTTAGGCTGGCATCCCCACTATGGTCGCGTCCTCGTTCACTATAAACTCGCATTAAATATGTCATCGTTTGCAAAGTTATTGCATATCATAGTTCATATATACCGCTTTTTAAATAAATTATCAAATAAGAAATGCATGTCATCTGGAGCAAGTTCAGAAATGTTACCTGAAGCTGCTAAATCAATCAATTTTAAGCCTTCGCCTAACTTTAAATACATAAGAAAGTAATTAAAATCTAAGTTTGAGGAAGCAGATAAGATAGCGTCAACGTCTAGTGTACCGTCAGGGTCTGCGCCTTCGTCTGTGTCAAATGAAATAACTGAAAACGACAGTAAGATAAAAATGACGGTACAACCACCTCTACCACCAAATTCTCCACCACCAATCCTTTGAATTTTGAAATTAAGACCGAAGTTGTGGATGATATGTATGAAGTTAACACAGAAGAAAGACCAAATAGGGGACAGACAGTAGAATATTCTATAGAGTTTGAGTCCTAAGCAGAAAACCTAAAAAAACAATGTGCAATGCAAGGATTTCATTCGTGGTACATGCAAGAGAGGAGAAACCTGCAATTATGTGCATGTGCTGGATTTGGACAACTACTTTTGAAAAGGAAAGCTTCTTTAGAACTGGTTATTTGCCACCACATACGTTACGCCATTTGAAATAATGCATCCAGTTTATCCTACCCTACCAACGGAAATGCAAGCTGGATCCTATTCGGGACCACCAGGATCAAGAAACGAAAGACGAGACAGTCCCGTTCAAAACGGGACTTGTGGTCATGTTGCATATACACCATTCCGTGCGGCTGTCTCTCCGCCTACTTATGCTTGGTGTTGAAAATACAGACCAACCGGTATACAAGAAATGTCTGAATTGTGAATTCCATAAGGTCAGATACCAATAAAATCAAGCAAAGATAGACATATCGATAAAATCCACTAAAACATTGGATGAAAATATTGCAAAATTGTTGAATAAGAAGAACTGGCTTACCACTGTGCTCAAAGTTATATTGTCCTGTCCAGACACTTATTACAATAGCGATGTAACTGCCTGAATTTATACTACTAATATACGGTATAATATTTTTTGTAAACATACCATTACGTACATGAAAATATACTGTACTTATTTTAATTTTATGCCTTGCTGTGCGATGGTTCTTTTACGATGATTATGATTTCAGTATTTTATAATTTTAAATATATTAACCCTACAAGAGAACCATAGAAGAACCATATGCGGAACACCGACTTTAATCGTTCCTGTAGCTATAAAAGTATTAGTAGCGACATCTTTTGACTTGACTTGATAGAAGCTACTGATTTTTAGCAATATAGTAATACGATCCATTACCGAAAGATGTTGTTCGTGTTTTTGTTATAGTGAACTCAGGGTGAAATTTGAATGAAAGTGTTGCGTTAGTAAGTTGTTTTTTATATTACAATAGTAAACGTATCAGTAAATCATATTTTTATATATGTTGTTGTTTTATATGTGTTGCTGTCCTTGTGAATACTTTGATTTTATTATAGATAATGTCGCGAAGAAGATTGTGTGATGCAGATATTGAGGGTTTCTTGAATATTCCTCCTGGAAGCGAAGATGAACAAGATTTCTATGACGCTGAAAGTGATGATGACATCGAAAAAGTTCAATCAATCCGAAACATTTTATCCGAGGCGCTTAGCGACGTGGAAACTTCCTCATCTCCGCAGAAACGTCAGTGTTCGTCTCCTGTTAACGAGGTTGTTACGAATATTGAAAATTATCAACCAGAAATATTAGAGCCTCAGTCTAGTACATCAGGAATGACTTCCGGGACAACTACAGGTACCATTACACAATGTCGGGCATCTAGACGATCATGGAGTATGAGTAACACAATCGGTCATAGATCTAGAATCCCTGGCTCTGTCACTCAAAGAAAAAAGAGGAGATTTATTTGGAAGAAAACTTCTTTCCAATCACTTCCTTTATCATGTACTGGAAACACAAATTTACAGTCACCGATTATAGACTTCGAAACTCCCCTGCAATATTTTTCATGGTTTTTTGATAATGAATTATTTCAACATATCGTAGAAGAAATGCACAAATTTAGTATACAAAAAATCCATCAAAGCCGTATATAATAACAACTAATGAATTGGAAAAGTTTACAGGTATCTGTGTGATTATGAGTCTGGCGCCACTGCCAAATATTCGAATGTATTGGGCATCTGAATTAGGTATTCCTTTGATTATAAAGACGATGTCGCTAAATCAATTCAAAAAAATCTGTCAATTCCTACATTTTAACGATAATTCTACGCAACCGCCATCAGATAGTCCAGGGTATGACCGTTTGCATAAAATTAGGCCCATATTGGAAACATTAAAAAAAATGTCAAAGCGTGCCGAAAAGAGAAGCACTATCAGTCGACGAGCAAATGTGCGCGACAAAAGCCTGTAATCTTCTTCGACAATACCTACCTAATAAGCCACACAAACGGGGCTATAAACTGCTTATTCTCTGCGACGATCGTGGCTTTGCTTACGATTTTGAAATTTATTCTGGAATGGAGAACGATCCCGAGCTAAGACATCCAAGTGAGCCAGACTTAGGAGCTAGTTCAAATATCGTAGTACGCTTAGTTAGGTCCATACCAAAGAATAAAAATTACAAATTATTCTTTGATAATTATTATACATCACCAGAATTGATTGCTCATTTGGCCAAACAGGGACCAACTATTACACCTATATCTTGAGATATGTTAGGCACAATGTAAGCCTTTAAATCTTTACACATGGCTTCATCAGCTTTTATAGTAATCAAAACCTCGCCAAGAGGTGTAACAATTGATCCACCGAAACCTTTTATTACATTATTTTCTGCACACGGTTGAATGTCCAGCAATAGTTGATTAGCCACCGACTCCGTTATCGTAATGCATGTACTTCCAAAATCTATAAAAGCATTTACTTTTATGTCATTAATAATTATGGGCATAAAATACTTTGAACCTTCATCACGATCAGTAATCAATTGTACCTTTTGCGGAGGCATAGAGTTTTTTGTATTACGACTTTTAAGTTTGAAGCATTCCTCCTTAATGTGACCCATTTTATTACAATATGAACATTTACGTATTTTTAAAAAACAATTATTTTCATTATGTCCCTTTTTACTACAAAACGAACAATTACTTACTAATTTTTCACGCATTTTATAAGTACAACGATTGGCAGTATGACCGCGCCTTTTGCAAGTGTGACATTTAACATTATTAGAATACCTAACGTCCGTACTCTCATATTTGTGAGACACTGGAACGGCTAAAGCTGAGGTTCTCAATGATGACAAATAATTTAATAATGAATTTGGTTCACGACAACCCGCCGATATCGCTCCTATTTCTACCAACTCGTTACCTATCGTACCTATAATTGCCTCTGTTATTAACGATGGTTGTATGTTACATGCATTACCTAGCGCCAGTTTATCATAGTAAAATGGTAAATAATCCATATCGGGACGCCTAATGGTATTTACTAAATCACGTAACATACTTAATTTACTTTTATGGGACGGAAAAGCTGTTAACAATTTATTTTTAAATTCCGCCCAAGGGCGGTTTATATCTTGCAGTTGTAATTGATTATACCAACTACGAGCATAACCTTTTAATTTTGAAGCGCAATTAAATAGTAATGTTTTCTCATCCCAGCCATACATGTTGGAAATGCCCTCTACCTTACGGAGCCACAACTCCATGGTTATTAACGACGTTTGAGGGTCGTATTCAGGTACTGGGTCACTCCGACCTACATAACGAATATTAGTATTGAAAGAACTATTATTACAATGTTCATCATACGTAAATCCCTCTTGAGATGACAGCTGTGGTCTACCTGTGATAGTCGTTGAGTCCTGTGCGACTACAACAGGCAGCGAACCAATTGTGCACGAAGGAGTCTGCACTGTAGACTGTGAGTGCGCGGCCCGCTCACTAACAATCACAGACGGCATGGCCTGTAATGTAATGAGGTCGACTGCAACCCTCCGTCAATTGGAACATGCCGAGCTTTGTAAATTTCATTTTCCAAATTATGTAACCGTTGTGCCAACCGACGGTTTTCTATTTCGGCAAGCAACCGACGACGTAAACGCTTTTCCCGTCTTGCACTTGATTTGTCTTTTTTTGACTTCGACCCCATAGTCACAATATTAGTACTATAAATATCACAGTTACGTCGTAAACAAACACAATAACAAGCGTTCTTCGGCTAACTACGCAGTTAAATTGTCTATCCCGGAAACACAAGAACAAGCGTTCATCGGTTAACTACGCAGTTAAATTGTCCATCGCACTTCTGAACTGTAAGAGTATATAATAAAATTAAACTATAGTTCATTCTATTAATTTATGAACACAGTTTATCACTCGTATATATATTAACAAAAAAACAATAAAACATAATTGTGGACGAGTAGCAAGAACGCAAAAGTAGTAGCCGTGAGGTGTCCTTCACACCGGGCGACGCATGTCCAGCTAACTCGGCTCACCAAGGACGTGCGTAGCAAGCGCCGATTCGGATACGCGAGAACAATAGGTGTTAGGCTGGCATCCCCACTATGGTCGCGTCCTCGTTCACTATAAACTCGCATTAAATATGTCATCGTTTGCAAAGTTATTGCATATCATAGTTCATATATACCGCTTTTTAAATAAATTATCAAATAAGAAATGCATGTCATCTGGAGCAAGTTCAGAAATGTTACCTGAAGCTGCTAAATCAATCAATTTTAAGCCTTCGCCTAACTTTAAATACATAAGAAAGTAATTAAAATCTAAGTTTGAGGAAGCAGATAAGATAGCGTCAACGTCTAGTGTACCGTCAGGGTCTGCGCCTTCGTCTGTGTCAAATGAAATAACTGAAAACGACAGTAAGATAAAAATGACGGTACAACCACCTCTACCACCAAATTCTCCACCACCAATCCTTTGAATTTTGAAATTAAGACCGAAGTTGTGGATGATATGTATGAAGTTAACACAGAAGAAAGACCAAATAGGGGACAGACAGTAGAATATTCTATAGAGTTTGAGTCCTAAGCAGAAAACCTAAAAAAACAATGTGCAATGCAAGGATTTCATTCGTGGTACATGCAAGAGAGGAGAAACCTGCAATTATGTGCATGTGCTGGATTTGGACAACTACTTTTGAAAAGGAAAGCTTCTTTAGAACTGGTTATTTGCCACCACATACGTTACGCCATTTGAAATAATGCATCCAGTTTATCCTACCCTACCAACGGAAATGCAAGCTGGATCCTATTCGGGACCACCAGGATCAAGAAACGAAAGACGAGACAGTCCCGTTCAAAACGGGACTTGTGGTCATGTTGCATATACACCATTCCGTGCGGCTGTCTCTCCGCCTACTTATGCTTGGTGTTGAAAATACAGACCAACCGGTATACAAGAAATGTCTGAATTGTGAATTCCATAAGGTCAGATACCAATAAAATCAAGCAAAGATAGACATATCGATAAAATCCACTAAAACATTGGATGAAAATATTGCAAAATTGTTGAATAAGAAGAACTGGCTTACCACTGTGCTCAAAGTTATATTGTCCTGTCCAGACACTTATTACAATAGCGATGTAACTGCCTGAATTTATACTACTAATATACGGTATAATATTTTTTGTAAACATACCATTACGTACATGAAAATATACTGTACTTATTTTAATTTTATGCCTTGCTGTGCGATGGTTCTTTTACGATGATTATGATTTCAGTATTTTATAATTTTAAATATATTAACCCTACAAGAGAACCATAGAAGAACCATATGCGGAACACCGACTTTAATCGTTCCTGTAGCTATAAAAGTATTAGTAGCGACATCTTTTGACTTGACTTGATAGAAGCTACTGATTTTTAGCAATATAGTAATACGATCCATTACCGAAAGATGTTGTTCGTGTTTTTGTTATAGTGAACTCAGGGTGAAATTTGAATGAAAGTGTTGCGTTAGTAAGTTGTTTTTTATATTACAATAGTAAACGTATCAGTAAATCATATTTTTATATATGTTGTTGTTTTATATGTGTTGCTGTCCTTGTGAATACTTTGATTTTATTATAGATAATGTCGCGAAGAAGATTGTGTGATGCAGATATTGAGGGTTTCTTGAATATTCCTCCTGGAAGCGAAGATGAACAAGATTTCTATGACGCTGAAAGTGATGATGACATCGAAAAAGTTCAATCAATCCGAAACATTTTATCCGAGGCGCTTAGCGACGTGGAAACTTCCTCATCTCCGCAGAAACGTCAGTGTTCGTCTCCTGTTAACGAGGTTGTTACGAATATTGAAAATTATCAACCAGAAATATTAGAGCCTCAGTCTAGTACATCAGGAATGACTTCCGGGACAACTACAGGTACCATTACACAATGTCGGGCATCTAGACGATCATGGAGTATGAGTAACACAATCGGTCATAGATCTAGAATCCCTGGCTCTGTCACTCAAAGAAAAAAGAGGAGATTTATTTGGAAGAAAACTTCTTTCCAATCACTTCCTTTATCATGTACTGGAAACACAAATTTACAGTCACCGATTATAGACTTCGAAACTCCCCTGCAATATTTTTCATGGTTTTTTGATAATGAATTATTTCAACATATCGTAGAAGAAATGCACAAATTTAGTATACAAAAAATCCATCAAAGCCGTATATAATAACAACTAATGAATTGGAAAAGTTTACAGGTATCTGTGTGATTATGAGTCTGGCGCCACTGCCAAATATTCGAATGTATTGGGCATCTGAATTAGGTATTCATCCGCCGCTTTCCTCCACTGGTCCCGGCACTTCAAGTATGCGGGACCCTGTGACCGCCAGTCTAAAGCCCAGCTCGGTGATTCCGAGGGCATCCAACCGGATGTTTTGTTGGGCCTCTCGGAGCACCGAGCTGTAACTTGATCCTGCCGCCGCGGCCCCCGGCTGTAGCGTCAGCACTATCGCCGAGGATCGCGGAGGTCGGAACTGCCTCCTTCTCGCGTTCCTTTTCTTGGCGGCCTCATTAGTCGCCTTCTGTGTTGCCTCCTTTTGGGCTGGTCTCGCCCCTCCAGTGGGCGCCTGGGTGGCTGGGGCTGACTCCTTGCCCTTCGCCCCCTTGGCGCGCTTCCCACGCCGGACGACTGTCGTCCATTGCTCCTTGGTAGTGGGAAGCGGCTGAGAAGCACTCAATCCCGCCCCACTAGTGCCGGCTACAGGCGCCGAAGAACCTCCCTGTTTAGCCGCCCCAGGTGTTCGGGGTGCGGCCGTGGCGCGTTTGGGCGGCGAGATGTTTTGCCTGCCCACAAGCTCCTCGATTTTCTCAAACCGGGCATTGAAGATGTCCCCGATTTGTCTCACAATTCGCGCCTCGACGCTCTCGCTGATGGTCGGTGTTTCACTCGGACTAACAGCTTGAGCGTCGGGCGTCATCTCCATAGCCACAGACTCCGACGATTTCGCCAATGCGGCTTTGGCATCTGCCAACTCCCTTTGCGCTGTCGCAAGCGCAAGCCGATCCTCCGTGCTTCTCTTCAGGAGATCTTGGAAGGAACTTCGTGTAGCGGCCATTTCCTTCTCCCATTCCGCTCTTTCCGCCTTGAGCATTGCGAGCTCGTCCATGCCCTTGGCGGAAGCCCCCATGGTGTTCTTGAGGGTCTTCAGCTCCAAGTAATATTTGTCGGTTTCCTGCCTCATTCCCGTCAACATTTCCCGCATGTCCACCAGTTCGTTGGCCAAACGGGAGTTTTCCCGGCGCAACGCTGCACACTCTGATGATGCGGTCCTGTCTACAAGCGATTCGGACGCCACGCGGATGGTAGCAACGGCGTCCTTTATCTCCTTGACCACTGTGCCCTTCAAGTGGCCGGATTTCCTCACGGCTTCGAGGACTCTCAGGGCACACTCCCGAATATCCGATCCCAACACGTCGGCGCGCTTCGAGTCCTCAGTCGAGGGCCTGCGGGTGGTAGGGCGCGCCGACGGTTTCGGAGCATTCGCTACTGCGACTGCTGCCTCCCTCTGGATGTCACATTCCATGGCGGCGGCCAATTTGGCCTTTGCCTGTGTCGAGTCCGTGTATTTGCCCTTAGTGGGCGTCTTTCCTTTTTTTGAAGTTGGAGTCGCAACGACTTCGACAACCTCGACCTCCTCATCAAACTCCAAATCCGGGTCTGCGTCAACTTCTATCATCCTCCTTTTGCGCAGCGAGGCCCGAGATGTGCTGGGCCCGCTTCCTCCTACAGCGTCATCCTCCGTGTAGAATGAGAGCGACGAGTCGGAGCGCTCCAAGTAGTACTCCGCCTCGTCGCACTCACTCCTGCTTCTCCTATCCAGCTCCACGCTCCTCACTACCACCACTCTCGCCTCTCCTCTTTCAACCCCCCTTCCTCTGGCCTCAGTTGCCCCCTCCAGATACATGGGGCTGACCGCCCCCGGCTTGCCCGGTGCGACGGTGGAGGATTCTCCACCCGATTTACGGGTGGTACCTCCCTGGAGTATTTCGTTTTTCCTGCTGGCCATTTTCATCTTTGTTCCTTTTTTACCCGGGTTTGGTCCCGCATATAAAAACAGAAAATGAAAAAGAAGAACAAACCAAAACTATAGAAAGGAAGAAAGGACAGAAAAGGAAGAGAACACAAAACGAAGAGGAAAACTATTTACAAATATACAAACTAAACCTAACTATTTACAAATAAATAACTTAACCTAACTATGTACACTATATACACTCCTACCTACTCGCCGGACTATCGGCCGACATAGTAGCAGTATCCCGAAGGAACGTCTACTATCCCGCCCGGGGCGTACCAGAACCAAACCATTGCTCGGCCACCGTTCCCCGCGGACGTATCCACGAGGATGGGGAAGCCTCCCAATGGCAGGCCCATACTTGGAGGTTGCCCGACACACGCCCCAACCTAACCTAACCTAACCTAACCTAACCTAACCTAACCTAACCTTTTTTTTTTTTTTTTTTTTTTTTTTTTTTTTTTTTTTTTTTTTTAACGAGGGGAAAGGTTTCAATACCGAAACGTCCGCCTTTATGAAGGGGAGCGGACGAATACTGTGGGACTGGACGAATCCGACCCACCAAAACCCCTCGGTGTTCCTCCAAAAACCACGAAAGACGCCTTCGTGCGGGTTCGCATTTGCATTCAACCGCACTCCGGCCGCGGGTCTCCAGTGAAGGAGCCGCCGAAGTTGGGCGCGGGGACCACTCCACGCCCACACTCCACGGATCACTCGCCTCCTGGGAACTTCGGATGCCCCTACATCCTCCGCTCTGAGTGTCCAAGTTGGGGCTTAGGGTGAAAATACACCTTCCGCCCCCCACGCAAAGGCCGCGATCGCCGCTGCGTTGCGCTAGAAGCGCACCGCAGCCGCGACCGCGTATAGCCTTCCCGCCGGACGGAAGCGGTCCTGAAGGCACCGCTCCGCCCGGTGCCCCGACGGGTCGGGGCGACACACGCATACTTACCTTCGGCGACGTACTCCCTGCGCCGTCAGCAGTCTGCCCACCAAGCCGCACCAAGGCGCAGCCCGGGGATGTCCTCCGCAGATAGGACTCCCGATCTTAACATGTTAAAATCGGGAGCTGCCTACTCGTGAATACTTACCCAGATTCGCGATGCTCCTCCGGGACCGTATCCTCCATAAGCACTACCGCGCCACACGGTTAAACCGTAGGCGCCGGTAGTGTTGCCTCCTCGAGTGTTGCCCAGCGTCCGAAGACGCCTAGCAACGATCCTCCCGCTGTCTTCTCACGCCGCGTCGACTCCGTCGTCTGCGGGCGCTCCTCGCCCGGACGACGTCCTCCTCGTCGACAGCCGCGCCGACCGCCAGAGGTTTTTTATAGAGGTTGTCTCCTCGCAGCCCCGGGCGAACCCAGGGCCCCCGTTCTCACACTGGGCGGACGACCACTGTCATCACACCCAGTGCAAGTTTACGGTATGAAGAGACACTCGCAGTCTTCGCCAGAGACAACTCCGTCGTCTACGGGCACTCCTGCCCGCAACTCCGTCCTCCTCATGACTCTGACTCCGACCGCGAGAGGTTTTTTATAGAGGTTGACTCCTCGCAGCCCCGAGCGAACCCAGGGCCCCCGCTCCCACACCGGGCGGACGACCTCCTGTCATCACACCCAGTGCAAGTTTACGGTATGAAGATACACTCGCAGTCTTGGCCAGAGACAACTCCGTCATCTAAGGGCACTCCTGCCCGCAACTCCGTCCTCCTCATCAACTCTGACGCCGACCGCGAGCGGTTTTTTATAGAGGTTGGCTCCTCGCAGCCCCGGGCGAACCCAGGGCCCCCGCTCTCACACTAGGTGGACGACCTCCTGTCATCAACACCCAGTGCAAGTTTGCGGTGTGAGTCAGTCCGGCTATGCGCAAAGCACCACCGGACCCGACCCGAATGCTTCGCTCACGGCCTGGACGGGTCCCGGTTGGGGTCAGGACCCATTGTCCTAGCCGCTCGCGTCGCCCTCTCGCCGAAATCGGCCTAGGTGGCACGCCACCATAATTGGACGGGCGCCGTTAAACAGCGCCCACCCCCTACTCGCCGGGCTACTGGCCGACATAGTAGCAGTATCCCGAAGGAACGTCTACTATCCCGCCCGGGGCGTACCAGAACCAAACCATTGCTCGGCCACCGTTCCCCGCGGACGTATCCACGAGGATGGGGAAGCCTCCCAATGGCAGGCCCATACTAGGAGGTTGCCCGACCACACGCCCCAACCTAACCTAACTAACCTAACCTAACCTAACCTAACCTAACCTAACCTTTTTTTTTTTTTTTTTTTTTTTTTATCGTGTGGAAAAATCTTCAAAAGACCGTCACCCCGCCGGAGGGATGGCGAGGTGGTGTGTGGGACTTGTACCCACTAAAAAACCACACGGTGTACCTACGAGCGCCTATGCCGGAGCCAGGGGATTCGCAAGTGCATTCTACCCCAGCTCCGACGGCGACGGCCCGCCCTGTAGATGTTGTAGGGCAGGCCCCATCTCGTTTTGTGGTTAGGGCGACCTATTTCGCCCTACTCCATTGTGGAGGCGTGTGGGTACACGCGCACACCTCCGGGGCCTTTGGATTGGGGGACTGCCTCCCTCAAGGCAGTCACCCCGGCCCCAGTGGGGGATAGAGGGGGGCGGAGTTGGATACGCTCCCACCTCTAGGCCTGGCTCTTCTGCGGCGGAGGGAAGCGGGACGAGCTGGCTCCCGCTCCCTTTCCGCCGCCTCCTTCCGCGAGATAACTTCCTCGCAGAAGGAGCTCACCGCCAGCCACGATCTCTCGCTACTGACCATCCTCCGAACTAAATTCGGCAGCGAGAGATCGTCCCCCACTATTCGTGTGAGGACACGGCGCTCACTCTCGAACGCTGGACATTCGTCCAGCGTGTGTTGCGCCGTGTCCTCCACACCTCCGCACTCGTGGCAGCCGGTCGTCGGCTCCTTTCTCGCCACATGACACAGATACCGCCCGAAGCACCCGTGCCCGGACAGTATCTGCGTCATGCGGTACGTCAGTGGCCATCTCCTATTCATCCACCTTTTGAGGATGGGACGGACAGCCTCGACGGTCCTCAGGCCGGCCGATGGACTGGCCAGCCTTTCTCTCCACCTGATCCTGAGGATCCGCCGAAAGTCGGACATCCGCGCTCCAATCTCGTGGCCAGCGGGTGCCTCCCCCATGGAACGTCGCTCCGCGCACCAGTGGTACACTGACGCGTGGAGCTCCGCTACCAAGTCCCACGGAGGAGACCCCGCCAGCAGACCCGCCGCTTCCCCGGATATGGTGCGGTAGCCTCTTATGGCCCGTATGGCCATGACCCTGTGTGGCCTGTTAAGGCAGGCCACATTTTCCCTACCTAGGGCCCCCACCCAGATGGGGGCTCCGTACAGGGCCATGGACCGCACCACGCCGAGGTATAGGCGGCGGGAACCTTCTCCCGGGCCCCTCACGTTTGGCAGCAGCCAGCTAAGAGCGCCGGCGGCTGCCATAAGGCGAGGGACCAGGTTCCGAAAGTGAGCGCGGAAGCTCCAACGACTGTCCAGGTCAAGCCCCAAGTATCGAATACAGGGCTTGACCCCCACCCTCTGGCCACTGACGACCAGCTGGGCATCCGGAGGTGGCGCACGCCGAGGCCCATGAAAACATAAACCTAACCTAACCTAACCTAACCTAACCTAACCTAACCTTTTTTTTTTTTTTTTTTACAAGGGGAAATCCGTCATGGAGACCCGCACGCCCCGGGGGAAGCGTGGGGGTACTGCCGGACTCCTACCGGCTAAAACCCCTTGGTGTCCTCGAGCGCTTTAGTGCCGGGGTTACGGGATCGAGACATTCAACCGTGATCCCCGGCAGCGCGGGCTCTTCAGCCCCACTCCTGAGTGGCGCACGCGGACACCACGCGCGCCTACTCCTGGCCTCATCCCTTCTTAGGTGACAGCCGACGCCCCCGCGTCAGCTGCCACGAGGCCCATGGTGGGAGGCGACGGGCCGGACTCGGCCTCCATCGTCTCCACTCTCGCCGCCTGTTTGGGCGGACGGCACCCATTGGTGCTTCCCATTCGGTGGTCAGCCTTCCTCTTCGCCGCTGCACAATAGGGGCAGTGCGGCGAGGGGGCGGTGCACGAGGCGGCCTTGTGGCCGTCTTGTCCGCAGCGGAAGCAGGCTCCGCCGCGGTCCTCCTTGGCGGTGCACCGCTGGCCCACGTGACCCGTGAGCAGGCAGCGATAGCACCGCATCGGCCGGGGGTCTAAGGACCGCACCCGTGCCATCGTCCACCCCACTTTTAATCTGCCGGCATCGACCAGTCGCTTCACTGCTCCGATTGGGCCTCGGACCCAGACGGAGCCACTCCCTGAGGGAGAGCGCCGGATCTCCCCCGTTTTAACGGAGGCCTCGGCGCAGTCTCCCTCGCGCGCTACGGCTGCCACCA
Organism: Achroia grisella; assembly: GCF_030625045.1. NCBI lineage: Eukaryota > Metazoa > Arthropoda > Insecta > Lepidoptera > Pyralidae > Achroia > Achroia grisella. The sequence goes on along the minus strand of NW_026713044.1, from coordinate 45,316 downwards.
CATCAGCTGCGGTTGTGGCATCGTCCAGGTCCAAGACGCGGAACTCCGCTGACTTGACCGGCCTGGTGACGCTGACCACCTCTGCCGGAAGCACCTCCGACAGTTTTGCGGCGAGGGCATCCGCCTTACCGCCGCTTTCCTCCAATGGCCCTGGCACTTCCAGGATACGGGACCCCGTAACGGCCAATCTGAATCCGAGTTCGGTGATTCCGAGGGCATCCAACTTGATCTTCTGTTGGGCCTCTCGGAGCACCGATGTATAACTCGATCCCGCCTCCGCAGCTCCCGGCTTCAGTGTTAACACTATCGCCGAGGAGCGCAGCTGGCGGAACTGCCTCCTTCGCGCCCTTTTCTTCTTGGCAGCCTCACTGTTGGCCTCCTTTTGAGTCGCCTGGGTAGACGTTTCGCGTCCTGATGCCGCCTGTGTGGCTGGGGCCGACTCCTGGCCCTTAGCCTTTTTGGCGCGCTTGCCTCTCCGGACAACGGTCGTCCACTGCTCGTTGGTAGTGGGAAGCGGCTGAGAAGCGCTTAATCCTGCCCTACTGGTGCTGGCAACAGGAGCCGCACTGCCTCCTTTCTTGGCCGCCCCAGGTGTTCGGGGTGCGGCCGTGGCCCGTTTGGGCGGCGAATTGTTCTGCCTGCCCACGAGCTCTTCAATTTTCTCAAATCGGGCATTGAAGATGTCACCGATTTGCCGAACAATCCGTGTCTCGACACTCTCGGTGATCACCGGGCCTTGCACACCCGGTTCAGCACCTCGAGCATCGGAAGTCACCTCCATGGCCGCACTATCCGGCAGTTTCGCCAAAGCCACTTTAGCCGCCGCCAGTTCGCTTTGGAGCGAATTGAGCGCCAAGCGGTCCTCGGTGCTCCTCTTGAGTAACTCCTGGTAGGAGTTGCGGGTCGCGGCGATCTCCCGCTCCCATTCCGCCCTCTCCGCCTTGAGCATCGCGAGCTCGTCCGTGCCCTGGGCGGCGGACCCCATGGTCTTCTTTTTGAGGTCCCGCAACTCCACGTAATACTTGGCGGACTCCTCCCTTATGGCGGTCATCATCTCCCGCATGTCCGCCAAGTCTCGTGACAACCGGGAGTTCTCTCGGCGCATTGCTACGCACTCAGTTGAAGATGTCCTCCCCGCCAATGACTCAGACGCCGCGCGGATGGTAGCTACGGCGTCCTTAATGTCCTTCACGATTGTGCCCTTCAGGTGGCCGGACTTCTTCACGGCATCAAGGACCTTCAGGGCACACTCCTGAATATCCGAAACCAGGACGTCAGATCGCTTCGCATCCTCATCTGATGGTCTGCGAGTTACCGAACGCTTCGCCGGTTTCGGAACAACCACTGCTGCAGCTGCTGCCTCCATCTCCACGTCTCTTTTTGTAGCGGCGGCCAATTCGGCCTTCGCATGCTCCAATTCAGGGTCATTGTCACCCCTCGTCATTTTCTTTGGCCCGGTACTGCTACCACCCTTTGTAACGGGCACCTTCTTTGCCGCGGATGAATTTGCGGGCTTCTGCGCCGGTGTTCTGAACACAATTTCTGGCGCGTCATTGTCAGTCTTGGGTTTTTCCACAATCCGCCTCTTGCGTTGTGATCGTCGTTGCGGCAAAGGTGTTGTGCCGCCAACATCGCTTCCCACCTCTGAGTCGAGGGAGAGACTCGATCCGGAGAAATCCGAATCTAATCCCTCCATCGCTTCTGCCTCCATTTCCTGTAGCAGCCTCTCTACGTACTCTCTCCTCGCTGCATCTACCTCCTCATCTTCCTCCCACCCATGACCTATGTTGTCCCCCCCAGAATACGTGGGACAGCCCACCCCGGCGAATCCGGTGCGGTGGGGAAGGATTCTCCAGCCTTGCTGGTACCTTCCTGGGGTAATTTGTCATTTTTAACATCTGTCATGTCTCCTGTGTTCCTTTTTTAACCGGGTGAGGTCCCGCGAAAGACGAAAAACGAAAACGAAGAATAAGGGGACAGAAAGAATATTAGGATAGGAAAGGGAAAACAACACAAATAAAACGAAGAAGAACGAAAACCAAGGAGAAAAACTATTTACAATTATACAACCTAAACCTAACTATTTACAAATAAATAACTGAACTATTTACACTATATACAACCTAACCTACTCGCCGGGCTACTGGCCGACATAGTAGCCGTATCCCGAAGGAACGACTACTATCCCGCCCGGGGCGTACCAGAACCAAACCATTGCTCGGCCACCGTTCCCCGCGGACGTATCCACGAGGATGGGGAAGCCTCCCAATGGCAGGCCCATACTAGGGCCCCGACCCACGCCCCAACCTAACCTTTTTTTTTTTTTTTTTTTTTTTTTTTTTTTTTTTTTTTTTTTTTTTTTTTTTTTTTTTTTTTTTTTACTTGGAGAAAATCCCTCATGGAGACCCGCCGGCCCCGGGGGAAGCCCGCGGGTACTGTGAGACTCCTACTCACTAAAAACTCCAAGATGTCCCTCACCCAAAGCCATATGCCGGAGTCGCGGGATCAAATTATAGTCGACCGCAACTCCGACGGCGGTGGCCCACTCTACAGCGGGCCCCATCTCTGCGGGTTCCCTATGGAACCCACCACTTCCCCCGTCTTCCCTGGGGAAGGCGCGCGGGGACATGCGCGCGACTTCTTCGGGCCTAGTGTGGTGGGGTGGGACCGCCCCCGCGGTCGTCACCCCGGCCCGGTAGCGATCTAGGGGCGGCCTGGGCCGCCCCTGCCTCCTTGATCGCTGGGAGGGGAGGTGTCCATCCCCTCCTCTGCTCCACTCCTACGGCCTGGGACCTGTGAGGCGGCCGTTTCCCCCTTCCTTTTGGGCGGGGTGCACTTCTTGCTCCCCACCCAATGGTCTGCCGGACGCCCCTGGGACGCACATACTGCGCATCTGGGGGCTGCGGTGCACGCTGCGACTTTGTGGCCCGCCTTCTCGCATCGGTAACAAAGCCCGCTGCGGTCTTCCTCCTGTGTGCATTGCCCCCTGACATGCCCACTTTGTAGGCATCGGAAGCACCGCAGCGGACGTTGCCGCAGCAGCTCCACCTTCGCGGACACCCATCCTAGCCGCATGTGACCCTCCGCCGTGACCTTTTTTACGGCCGCCATGGGGCCGCGGACCCAGCAAGACCCCAAGGCTTTGGGGCTGCTCCTTCTGATGTAGTATAGCTCCAGAGCGGCCCCCAGCCCGTCCATGAACTGCTCGAACTCGGCGAGAGTCCTGTTCGGAGAGAAGTATGTCCCGACAACGACGGTTTCCCCCCAACTCACTCCTATGTACCCCGCTCCGCCGAATAGGCGGCTGACGAGCGGGGTCGCGGGGTTGCCCGCGCCGACAATGGCCACCAGGCCAGAGGGGTCGCCGAACCAATGGTCGCTTTGTGGGACGCGATATGGTTCGGCGACCACTGCAAGGTCAACTCCCCACTGCACCGCGCTCTGCAGAAGCAGATCCTGGGCGCGCGCGCAGTGGTTCAGATTCCCCTGCAGGAGGCGATGGACTGCCATTATTAACCGGTGTCCATCACCTCAGCCTCTCCCCGGCGGCCATTGCCGCGGGCCGACGACAGTGCGGATCCCCTCGCTCTCTTGGACCGGGATTGGGGGCACTTTTTGGCCCCCACCCGGTGATCGGCTGGGCGACCCGCCGCTGCGCAAACCACGCAGTGTGGGGCCGCCGAACATCCGGCCGCTTTGTGGCCGGGAGCCCCACACCGGTAGCAAAGGCCACTCCGGTCCTCCTCGTGCGAGCACCGCGCCACCACGTGCCCGCTCTCGAGGCACTTGTAACACCGGAGTGGCTTCTGCCGCAGCAGCTCCACAGCGGCTGAGACCCAGCCGATCCGGATCCGCCCTGCCGTCGTGACCTTCTTGACCGATGTTACGCCCCAACCTAACCTAACCTTTTTTTTTTTTTTTTTTTTTTTTTCACTTGGAGAAAATCCGTCATGGAGACCCGCCGGCCCCGGGGAAGCCCGCGGGTACTGTGAGACTCCTACTCACTAAAAACTCCAAGATGTCCCTCATCCAACGCCATGTGCCGGAGTCGCGGGATCAGATTATAGTCGACCGCAACTCCGACGGCGGTGGCCCACCTAGTAGCGGGCCCCATCTCTGCGGGTTCCCTACCGGAACCCACCACTTCCCCCCTTCTTCCCTGGGGAAGGCGCGCGGGGACATGCGCGCGACTTCTTCGGGCCTAGTTCGGTGGAGTGGGACCGCCCCCGCGGTCGTCACCCCGGCCCGGTAGCGATCTAGGGGCAACTTGCGCCGCCCCTGCCTCCTCGATCGCTAGGAGGGGAGTTGATGTCCATCCCCTCCTCTGCACCACTCCTACGGCCTGGGACCTGTGAGGCGGGCCGTTTCCCTCCTTTGCTTCTGGGCGGGGTGCACTTCTTGCTCCCCACCCAGTGATCCGCCGGACGGCCCGTCGACGCGCAGAGTGCGCATCTTGGGGTCGCGGCACACCCGGCGACTTTATGTCCGGCTTCCCCGCATCGGTAGCATAGACCGCTGCGGTCTTCTTCCTGCGTGCACTGACTTCTAGGATGCCCACTCTGTAGGCACCGGAAGCACCGCAGCGGTCTTTGCCGCAGCAGCTCCACCTTTGCGGACACCCAGCCAAGCCGGATATGCCCCTCAGTGGTGACCTTTTTCACGGCCCCCACCGGGCCGCGGACCCAGCAAGACCCCAAGGCTTTAGGGCTGCTCCTCCTTATTTCGCCGACCCTTACCTCCTCGGCATTGCACTCTGCGTCATGCGCAACGGCGGCGGCGATGTCCTCCGGCGTCAAAGAGTCGTCCAGGCCCATGACCCGCATTTCCGCGGTCTTTGAAGGCCTGGAGACCGTGGCCACATCTTCCGGGATTAGGGCCCGGAGTTTGGACGCAAGCGCATCGGCCTTCTCGGCGTTGGAAGTGCCGGAGACTTCAAGTATCCGCCCCCGGTAATCGCGGGTCGAAGCCGCAAGCCGTCTATTCCGAGGGGGCGGAGATCTATTTTGTCCTTGGCCTCGCGTAGGATGTTGGCGTAAGTGACGCCCTCTTTTTCAGCCGCTTCCCCGATGGTTATGACCACCGCCGCAGAGCGGGGCAGCCGTAACTTTGCAGGGAGCGGCGGACTCATCTTCTTTTTGGGCGTCTCCTTAGCCTTCTTTGCCGCCTGAGTGGCGGTGGCCGTCTCCTGGTTTTGGGGGACCGTGGTCATCTTCCCCCGACTTCCCCTCACCACCTTAGCCCATGACGAGCTGCCGGCGGTGGGTTGTGTGGCTGGAATAGCCGGGGATTCCACTGCTGGGGGTTGTCCCTGGGGCGCAGTTTTGCTCGCCCTCTTTGTCTTGGCCTTGGACCCGCCTTTTTGGCCTGGGGGGTCAGAACCCCGACCTCCTACTTCTGGGGCAGGCTGGGAGGCCACCGCGTCTTGGGACTGCTCCAAGATTGTTGCCGCTGGTGCGGTTTGTACTGCACTGGGAAGGGGGGATTTTTCAATCTTTTCCCGGACTTCCTCCATGAATTGGGTCATCATTTTCCCCACAATTGTGCGGACAGTGCTGCCGACGTCCCTCATAATTTGGGCCCTAAGAGTGCCCAGCTCCTCGTTTTGGGGTGCTTCCGCCTTCTTCGCCGGCCCGGCCGCTTTTGCGGTGCGGAGCTTGGCTACCTCCTTGCGAAGTTCGCCTACTTCCTGTTGGAGCCGGAGGTTCCGGACCATCAGGGACGTGACCGAACTCGGGACAGAGTCACTCTCCAGGGTGCTCATTACTCTATTAATCCCGGTCAGCCCTTCCTTCATTGTCTTAACGAAGGTCCCCTTCAGGTTTCCGGACCTCCGGATGGCGTCTTCTATGACCGCCGTATGGTCGAGAACCGACAGGCGAACCCTGCGGATGATCTCTGCAGCCTCCTCATTCCGCGCATCCTTTCCACCGTCGAAGAATTCATAGCGGAAGGCTTCCAGCTCTTTTCTTTTTTGCGCCGACACCCGTGACTTAGGGCCGGCGGCCTTCTTTCTCCCCTCCTTAAGTGGGCGGTTTTCCGCCGCCGATGTCTCATCCGAGTAGGCCTCCGAGAGACGCCTTTTGCGCCCTGGTGGCAATGTCTCGTCCAGGTCCATATCAGACAGGCCTGTGCACGAGCTCGCCCGCGAAGAACCGCAGTCGATCCCGCGAACAGACCTGGATCTTGTCCTTCTGGCCCAGTGTTCCAGGTCCGAGATTTGTTCCCGGCTGGGGCCAGCCTCTTCAAAGTCAGTCCGGTCACTCCTAGTCAACACAACCGCGCACTCCTTCAAAGTAACTCCGTCCTTCTCGGACTCCCTTCGCACACCGTCCTTCGCGGACACCATCGTCGCTACGTCCTTCTCGGACACCTCGTCATTGGTTTTTTTGTTCATTTCCATCTTGTTCCCACGAGTAGTGGAGAAAGTTGCACAGTAGGCAGAGCTCCTATACCTATCTGCGGCCTCATACGACTGAGTGCGGCTAGTTCTCAGAAGGTGGTGCCCTCGCGGCCGAAGTTACTCCTCCGACCCGGACGCCCCGGGGAACACGCTAGCCGAAATGAAATTCCAGCAGCGTGCTCCACAAGACGACCTGTCCCTCGCCGGGCACCGAGCTTAAACAAGAGGTTTTTTATAGAGGTTGACTCCTCGCGGCCCCGGGCGGTTAAGCCAAGAGCCCCCGCTCCTACACTGGGCCGATAGACGTGATCACCGACACCCAGTGCAGGTTTACGGTTTGAAGCCAGTTGCACCGAAGTGCTGTCCGGCTGCGCAGTTAAGCACCCACCGGACCTGACTTGTCAGTAGGCAAAGACGAAAAAGAAGAAAAGAAAACAGAGTTACAGAAAAGAGACGAAGAAAGAAAAGACAAAGACGAAAACAGAAAAGACAAAAGAGGTGCCTACTCCTACTCGCCGGACTATCGGCCGACATAGTAGCCGTATCCCGAAGGAACGACTACTATCCCGCCCGGGGCGTACCAGAACCAAACCATTGCTCGGCCACCGTTCCCCGCGGACGTGTCCACGAGGATGGGGAAGCCTCCCAATGGCAGGCCCATACTTGGAGGTTGCCCGACTCACGCCCCAACCTAACCTTTTTTTTTTTTTTTTTTTACAAGGGGAAATCCATCATGGAGACCCGCACGCCCCGGGGGAAGCGTGGGGGTACTGCCGGACTCCTACCGGCTAAAACCCCTTGGTGTCCTCCGAGCGCTTTGGTGCCGGGGTTACGGGATCATGATGATATTCAACCGTAAACCCCGGCAGCGCGGGCTATTCAGCCCCACTCCTGAGTGGCGCGCGCGGACACCACGCGCGCCAACTCCTGGCCTCATCCCGCCTTAGGTGACAGCCGACGCCCCCGCATCGGCTGCCGCGAGGCCCATGGTGGGAGGTGACGGGCCGGACTCGGCCTCCATCTCCTCCACTCTCGCCGCCTGTTTTGGCGGACGGCACCCCTTGGTGCTGCCCATCCTGTGGTCCGCCTTCTTCTTGGCCGCTGCACAGTATGGGCAGTGTGGCGAAGGGGCGGTGCACGATGCGGCCTTGTGGCCGTCTTGACCGCAGCGGAAACAGACTCCGCCGCGGTCCTCCTTGGCGGTGCACCGCTGGCCCACGTGACCCGTGAGCAGGCAGCGGTAGCACCGCATCGGCCGGGGGTCTAAGGACCGCACCCGCGCCATTGTCCACCCAAGTTTGAGTCGGCCAGCGTCGACCAGCCGCTTCACCGTCCCGATCGGGCACCGGACCCACACAGAACCACTCCCTGAGGGAGAGCGCCGGATCTCCCCCGTTTTCACGGAGGCCTCGGCGCAGTCTCCCTCTCGTGCTACGGCTGCCACCACATCGGCTACCGTTGTAGCATCGTCCAGGTCCAGTATGCGGATTTCCGCGCACTTTACTGGCCTGGTTACGCCGACTACTCCTGCCGGTAAGACCTCGGCAAGTTTAGCAGCGAGGGCATCTGCCTTCCCGCCACTCTCCTCCACTGGGCCCGGTACCTCTAGGATACGAGACCCCGTTATTCCTAGCCTAAAGCCCAGCTCGGTGATTCCGAGGGCCCCTAACTGGATCTTCTGTTGGGCCTCTCGGAGCACCGAGCTGTAGCTAGATCCCGCCTCCGCAGCTCCCGGCTTCAGTGTTAACACTATCGCCGAGGAGCGCGGTGGGCGGAACTGCCTCCTGCGTGCCTTCTTCCGGGCGTCCTCACTTTGGGCCTCCTTCTGGGATGGTCCCGTCCCTCCAGTGGGCGTCTGGGTGGCTGGGGCAGACTCCTTGCCCTTCGCCCCCCTGGCGCGATTCCCACGACGGACGACCGTCGTCCACTGCTCCTGTGTCGAGGGCGGCGGCTGAGAGGCGCTCACCCCTGCTCTGCTAGTACTGGCTACAGGGGCCGTACTTGCTCCTCCTTTCTTGGCTGCCCCAGGTGTTCGGGGTGCTGCTGTTGTCCTTTTAGGCGGCGGTTGTTGAGGCCTGCCCATGAGCTCTTCTATCCTCTCAAACCGGGCATTAAAAATGTCCCCGATTTGACGGACTATTCTCGCCTCGACGCCCTCGGTGATGGGTGGCGTTTCGCTCGACTCAACACCTTGGGCGCCGGATGTCACATCCATGGCCGCACTTTGTGGCTGGTTCGCCAGTGCGACTTTGGCTGCCGCCAGTTCACTTTGCGCCTTTGACAGCGCCAAGCGGTCCTCCGAACTCTTCTTCATTAACTCCTGGAAGGAGTTGCGGGTTGCGGCGATCTCGCGCTCCCATTCTGCCCTCTCCGCCTTGAGCATCGCCAGTTCGTCGGAGCTCTGGGCGGCAGACCCCATGGTCTTCCTCTTCAAATCCCTCAGTTCCACGTAGTACTTGGCGGACTCTTCCCTCATTGCGGTCATCATCTCCCGCATGTCCGCCAAGTCACGTGACAACCGGGAATTCTCTCGGCGCAGAGCTGCGCACTCGGTTGACGCTGTCCTCCCGTCAAGAGATTCAGACGCCGCGCGGATGGTAGCGACGGCGTCCTTTATCTCCTTCACTACTGTGCCCTTCAAGTGGCCGGATTTCCTCACAGCCTCTAGAACCTTGAGGGCACTCTCTTTAATCTCCGTCACTAACACGTCGGCGCGCTTCGCGTCCTCATCTGAGGGTCTGCGGGTGGTAGGGCGCGCCGCCGGTTTCGGAGCACTCGCTTTCTTCGGTGCGGGTCTTGCCTCCGTCTCCATTTCTCTCCGGGTGGCGGCGGCCAAATCGGCCTTCGCCTTCTCCAAGTCCGGGTCCTTCGGTGGTGGCCTCTGCTTAGACCTTGGGGTTGCGACCACTTCCACAACCTCCACCTCCTCATCGAATGTCATATCCGGGTAAACTTCCACCTCAATCATTCTCCGTTTGCGCAGCGAAGCCCTAGATGTGCTGGGCTCGCTTCCTCCTGCAGCGCCATCCTCAGAATACAGTGAGAGCGACGAGTCGGAGCGCTCCATGTAGTACTCCGCCTCGTCACACTCACTCCTGCTCCTCCTATCCAAAGTAACGTCCCTCATCAACACCACCTTTGCCTCTCTTCCACTCACAACCACTCCCTCTCCTCTGGCCTCGGTTGCCCCCTCCAGATACACGGGGCTGACCGCCCCCGGCTTACCCGGTGCGACGGTGGAGGATTCTCCACCCGATTTACGGGTGGTACCTCCCTGGAGTATTTTGTTTAAACGCTCGGCCATTTTCATCTTTTGTTCCTTTTTTACCCGGGTTTGGTCCCGCATACAAAAATAGAAAAGGAAGAAGAAAACAAAATAAAACTAGAAAGAACAAAGGATAGAAAAGAATAGACTAAAACAACTAAAAGAACCAAAAAATAAAATGAAGAAAAAACAAAAGAAGACAAAACAAGAAGAATTTACAAAACTAACCTAACTATTTACAAATAAATAACTTAACCTAACTATATACACTATATACACTCCTACCTACTCGCCGGACTATCGGCCGACATAGTAGCAGTATCCCGAAGGAACGTCTACTATCCCGCCCAGGGCGTACCAGAACCAAACCATTGCTCGGCCACCGTTCCCCGCGGACGTATCCACGAGGATGGGGAAGCCTCCCAATGGCAGGCCCATACTTGGAGGTTGCCCGACACACGCCCCAACCTTTTTTTTTTTTTTTTTTTTTTTTTTTTTTTTTTTTAACGAGGGGAAAGGTTTCAATACCGAAACGTCCGCCTTTATGAAGGGGAGCGGACGAATACTGTGGGACTGGACGAATCCGACCCACCAAAACCCCTCGGTGTTCCTCCATGAACCACGAAAGACGCCTTCGTGCGGGTTCGCATTTGCATTCGACCGCACTCCGGCCGCGGATCTCCAGTGAAGGAGCCGCCGAAGTTGGGCGCGGGGACCACTCCACGCCCACACTCCACGGATCACTCGCCTCCTGGGAACTTCGGATGCCCCTACATCCTCCGCTCCGAGTGTCCAAGTTGGGGCTTCGGGTGAAAAATACACCTTCCGCCCCCCACGCAAAGGCCGCGATCGCCGCTGCGTTGGGCTAGAAGCGCACCGCAGCCGCGACCGCGTATAGCCTTACCGCCGGACGGAAGCGGTCCTGAAGGCACCGCTCCGCCCGGTGCCCCGACGGGTCGGGGCGACACACGCATACTTACCTTCGGCGACGTACTCCCTGCGCCGTCAGCAGTCTGCCCACCAAACCGCACCAAGGAGCAGCCCGGGGATGTCCTCCGCAGATAGGACTCCCGATCTTAACATGTTAAAATCGGGAGCTGCCCACTCGTGAATACTTACCCAGATTCGCGATGCGCCTCCGGGACCGTATCCTCCGTAAGCACTACCGCGCCACACGGTTAAACCGTAGGCGCCGGTAGTGTTGCCTCCTCGAATGTTGCCCAGCATCCGAAGACGCCTAGCAACGATCCTCCCGCTGTCTTCTCACGCCGCGTCGACTCCGTCGTCTGCGGGCGCTCCTCGCCCGGACGACGTCCTCCTCGTCGACAGCCGCGCCGACCGCCAGAGGTTTTTTATAGAGGTTGTCTCCTCGCAGCCCCGGGCGAACCCAGGGCCCCCGTTCTCACACTGGGCGGACGACCACTGTCATCACACCCAGTGCAAGTTTACGGTATGAAGATACACTCGCAGTCTTCGCCAGAGACAACTCCGTCGTCTACGGGCACTCCTGCCCGCAACTCCGTCCTCCTCATGACTCTGACTCCGACCGCGAGAGGTTTTTTATAGAGGTTGTCTCCTCGCAGCCCCGAGCGAACCCAGGGCCCCCGCTCCCACACCGAGCGGACGACCTCCTGTCATCACACCCGGTGCAAGTTTACGGTATGATGATACACTCGCAGTCTTGGCCAGAGACAACTCCGTCGTCTACGGGCACTCCTGCCCGCAACTCCGTCCTCCTCATCAACTCTGACCCGACCGCGAGCGGTTTTTTATAGAGGTTGGCTCCTCGCAGCCCCGGGCGAACCCAGGACCCCCGCTCTCACACTAAGTGGACGACCTCCTGTCATCAACACCCAGTGCAAGTTTGCGGTGTGAGTCAGTCCGGCTATGCGCAAGGCACCACCGGACCCGACCCGAATGCTTCGCTCACGGCCTGGACGGGTCCCGGTTGGGGTCAGGACCCATTGTCCTAGCCGCTCGGCCACACGCCCCAACCCAACCTAACCTAACCTTTTTTTTTTTTTTTTAACGTGTGGAAAAATCTTCAAAAGACCGTCACCCCGCCGGAGGGATGGCGAGGTGGTGTGTGGGACTTGTACCCACTAAAAAACCACACGGTGTACCTACGAGCGCCTATGCCGGAGCCAGGGGATTCGCAAGTGCATTCTACCCCAGCTCCGACGGCGACGGCCCGCCCTGTAGATGTTGTAGGGCAGGCCCCATCTCGTTTTGTGGTTAGGGCGACCTATTTCGCCCTACTCCATTGTGGAGGCGTGTGGGTACACGCGCACACCTCCGGGGCCTTCGGATTGGGGGGACTGCCTCCCTCAAGGCAGTCACCCCGGCCCCAGTGGGGGATAGAGGGGGCGGAGTTGGGTACGCCCCCACCTCTAGGCCTGGCTCTTCTGCGGCGGAGGGAAGCGGGACGAGCTGACTCCCGCTCCCTTTCCGCCGCCTCCTTCCGCGAGATAACTTCCTCGCAGAAGGAGCTCACCGCCAGCCACGATCTCTCGCTACTGATCATCCTCCGAACTAAATTCGGCAGCGAGAGATCGTCCCCCACTATTCGTGTGAGGACACGGCGCTCACTCTCGAACGCTGGGCATTCTTCCAGCGTGTGTTGCGCCGTGTCCTCAACACCTCCGCATTCGTGGCAGCCGGTCGTCGGCTCCTTCCTCGCCACATGACACAGATACCGCCCGAAGCAACCGTGCCCGGACAGTATCTGTGTCATGCGGTACGTCAGTGGCCATCTCCTATTCATCCACCGTTTGAGGATGGGACGGACAGCCTCGACGGTCCTCAGGCCGGCTGACGGGCTCATTAGCCTTGCCCGCCATTCGATCCTGAGGATCCGCCGAAAGTCGGACCTCCGCGCTTCGATCTCATGACCAGCGGGTGTCTCCCCCATGGAACGTCGCTCCGCGCGCCAGTGGTACACTGACGCGTGGAGCTCCGCTACCAAGTCCCACGGAGGAGACCCCGCCAGCAGACCCGCCGCTTCCCCGGATATGGTGCGGTAGCCTCTAATGGCCCTGATGGCCATGGCCCTGTGTGGCCTGTTAAGACAGGCCACATTTTCCTGCCTAGGGCCCCCACCCAGATGGGGGCCCCGTACAGGGCCATGGACCGCACCACGCCGAGGTATAGGCGGCGGGAACCTTCTCCCGGGCCCCTCACGTTTGGCAGCAGCCAGCTAAGAGCGCCGGCGGCTGCCATAAGGCGAGGGACCAGGTTCCGGAAATGAGCGCGGAAGCTCCAACGACTGTCCAGGTCAAGCCCCAAATACCTAATACAGGGCTTGACCCCCACCCTCTGGCCACTGACGACCAGCTGGGCATCCGGAGGTGGCGCGCGCCGAGGCCCATGAAAACATAGGACCTCGGTCTTCTCCAGCGCCACCTGGAGCCCAAGCCTCCTTATTCGGCCGACGACCAGCGCCACGCTTGCCGTGGCAAAGCGGGTAGCTTCCCGTAGGTCCCGCCCCCGGGCAGTGACCAAGGTGTCATCCGCGTAACACACGAGGTCAGTGCCCGTTAAAAGGGCGCCCCGCAGGTTCCAATCATACCCGATGTTCCACAGGATCGGGCCCAGAACCGATCCCTGTGGAACACCGCGTTGCATTTCCCTCGACACTACAACGCCGTTCCGCCCCGTGCAGAGCACAGACCTGTCTTCCAGGTAGGCCCCGATCACGTCCCGAATGTAGGGAGGCGCGCGATGGTACTGCAGCGCCTCCCTAATAGTCGCAAAGGGCAGGGTGTTGAAGGCGTTCCTAATATCTAGAGAGACCGCCAACAACACCCCACCCTGGGACGTCGCCTCTTCCGAGAGGGGAGCGCACACGCGAGATTGCGTCTATCGTCGAGCGCCCCTCTCGGAAAAAACCTAACCTAACCTAACCTAACCTAACCTTTTTTTTTTTTTTTTTTCACGTCAGGAAAATCCATCATGGAGAACCATTCCCTTAGGGAAGAATGGATACTGCCGGACTCCTACCTGCTAAAAAAAAAAAAAAAAAAAAACCTGACGACTGTTCCTCCTCGACATAATCGCCGTGGCCATGGGATACGCATAAGCATTCACCAAGACCACCGGCATGGTTCCCATCGAAGGGACCTCCATCTAGGCGTGCAGGGAACAGTCTCTGCACGCCACCTCCAGACCCTAATGCCTCCCCGGTGAGCTTCGGATTGCCCTAACAATCCTCCACCCTAGGGTCAATTTTGGAGTCGATGCACACCTGATTTTACTCAAGTGTCCATCGACTCCCCCCCCCCGCGTGTGGCCCGTGCCGCGGCTCGGGCCTTAGGCGGGCGACACAAATTTGTGACGCCCACTCTATGGTCGGATTTCCGACCCGCCGCGGCACAATACCGACACTTCGGCGATGGCGCGGCGCAGCGCGCGGCCTTATGGCCGGGCTCGCTGCAGCGGAAACATATTCCGCTGCTGTCCTCCGTAGCGGTGCATCGCACTCCCACGTGTCCCGTAAGGAGGCAGCGATAGCACCGCTGGGGACGCGGGTCCAGCGACTGCACCCGCGCCATCACCCACCCTATCTTAAGCCGGCCGGCCTCGGCCAACTTCTTTGCGGCGGCCACAGGGCACCGCACCCACACGGATCCCGTTCCCTGGGTGTTGCGCCGGATCTCCCCGGTTTTCACCGAGGATTCCAGGCAACCCCCTCACGCATCACGGCTACGACCACGTCGGCCACCATCACCGAGTCGTCCAGATCTCCAATGCGCAGCTCGGCCGACTTCACTGGCCTGGAGACCCGGACGGTGTCCTCGGGCAGGACCTCCTCGATTTTGGCGGCCAACGCGTCTGCCGCCTCGCCTGTGTGCGTTCCGGGGATCTCCAGGATACGGGACCCGGTTCTCCCTACTTTGAACCTCAGGTCGGTGATACCGAGCTGGGCCAAGGATATCTTGGCCTTCGCTTCGGTTAGCACCGACCTGAAGGTGACGCCCCTCTCCTCGGCTCCCGGCCTCATGGTTAACACCACTGCCGATGAGCGAGGGGGGCGTGCTTTAACCTTCTTCCGCGCGGGTGCCTTCCGCTGCGGAGGTGCCTCTGTTGGGCCGCCGCGTGGCCCCTTCGACGGGCGCGCATTGGCAGGAGCCGTCTGGCTAGCGCCAGCGCCCTTGCGCTTCCCTCGCCGGACTACCGTCGACCAGCCCTCCCGATTGGCTGAAGTCGACGGTTGTGGGTCTCCACCCCCGATGGGCTCCCCGTTCTGCGGGGCCCTATTGGCCGCTGGGCCGGATGATCCGGCAGCAGGCGAACTCTTGGCGGCTTTGGGTTGCCGCTTGCGCTTCGCCGAGATCCGCTCCTCCATCTCGGCGAAGCGGCCGTCCATAATCTCGCCTACTCGCCGGATAATCCGGTCTTCGGCTGTCTCCGATAGGGTGAGGGGCGTGGCACCTTCCGGCGCTTCCGCCGCCGTCCCCCCGATGGTAACTGGCGGGAGCTCGATGGCCGTCCTCGCCTCCTCCAAATCGCGCTGCGCCTGCAGCAGAGAGGCCTGAGTCTGAGCGTTGGTCTTCTTCAGCTCCTCAAGAAGCCTTCTGCTCTCCCGGGCCTCCCGCTGCAGCTCCTCCCTTTCGGCCTTGAGTTGGGCAATCTCCTCAGCCAAGATGGCAGAAGAATGTGCCGTTTTTCGGAGGGCATTTATCTCCCGCTTATCGGCCTTCGCCTCTTCGATGGCTCCGCTGGACATCAGCTTAGCATGTGCCAAGTCGTTCCTCAGGCGTGCATTCTCTCGGCTGAGGGTAGTCACCTCGACATCAGCCGACCTCTCCTTTAGGATCTCGGACGCCGTCATGATGTTGGCGATGGCGTCCTTGATCTCCTTTATAATAGTGCCCTTCAGGTTGCCGGATACTTTGACCGCGGCAAGAACCTTCCGGGCACTATCCTCGATGGTGGCGCCGAGTTCATCAGCGCGACGGACCTCTGTTACTGGGGCGGAGACGGCTCTGGAGGGCCCAGCGTCAGACGCCGAACCCTCTGTCTCCATTCGGGTGGCACGCTTGCTCTTCCCTTTCCCCAGTTCGGCTTTCGGGCTCGGGACCCGCTTCGCCACCTCTACAACCTCGACGTCGTCGTCGGAGTCCAGGTCTTGCGGCCTCTCGACGACGCGCCTCTTCCGCCGGACACGTTTGGGCGAAGTGCTCACCCTTACGTTGAGGCAGTCCTCAGATGTTACGGACATGGAATTGAGGCAGTCCTCCGACGCAGCCGACAATCCGGACTCCGTGCACTCGGAGTCCATGCCGGCCACGTGGATCTCAAACTCCTCAATCCCTTTCACGGCCTCAACGCACCTCCTAACTTCATCCTCCCACTCCTTCCTCCGGCTGTCCGCGTCCCCCCCAGAGTACTTGGGACGGCCCACCCCCGGCAAACCCGGTGCGGTGGGGGAGGATTCTCCGGCCGCAGAGCGACCGGTACCTCCCTGGGGTATCCTTTTTTTACGTTCAGCCATTCATAGTGTTCCTTTTTACGGGTGTGGTCCCGGACTCCTGCCACGAACGACGAAAAGAAAGAGAGACGAAAACCAAAAAGACAGAAAAGACGAACAGACAGACAAAGACAGATAAAACCAAAGAAAAACCAAAACCAAAATAAATTAAAACAAGAACCAAAAGAAGAAAAAACAAACCAAAACAAAAGAAGACGTAACCAACAAAACGAAGACTAAAAGAGAAGTTGGGCGGGTTCCTAACTCCGGGGTCCTCGACTTTTGTCGAGGCATAGGAATCCTAAACCCGCCCAACCTGCCGGGCTACTGGCCGACATAGTAGCCGTATCCCGAAGGAACGACTACTATCCCGCCCGGGGCGTACCAGAACCAAACCATTGCTCGGCCACCGTTCCCCGCGGACGTATCCACGAGGATGGGGAAGCCTCCCAATGGCAGGCCCATACTAGGAGGTTGCCCGACCCACGCCCCAACCTTTTTTTTTTTTTTTTTTTTTTTTTTTTTTTTTTTTTTTTTTTTTTTTTTTTTTTTTTTTTTTTTTTTTCTTTTTTTACAAGGGGAAATCCATCATGGAGACCCGCACGCCCCGGGGGAAGCGTGGGGGTACTGCCGGACTCCTACCGGCTAAAACCCCTTGGTGTCCTCCGAGCGCTTTGTTGCCGGGGTTACGGGATCAAAGTGATATTCAACCGTGAACCCCGGCAGCGCGGGCTCTTCAGCCCCACTCCTGAGTGGCGCGCGCGGACACCACGCGCGCCTACTCTTGGCCTCATACCTCCTTACGTGACAGCTGACGCCCCCGCGTCAGCTGCCGCGAGGCCCGTGGTGGGAGGTGACGGGCCGGACTCGGCCTCCATCTCCTCCACTCTCGCCACTTTCGCCGGGCGACACCCTTTGGTGCTGCCCATACGGTGGTCCGCCTTCTTCTTCGCCGCTGCGCAATAGGGGCAGTGCGGCGAGGGGGCGGTGCACGATGCGGCCTTGTGGCCGTCTTGTCCGCAGCGGAAGCAAGCTCCGCCGCGGTCCTCCTTGGCGGTGCACCGCTGGCCCACATGACCTGTGAGCAGGCAGCGGAAGCACCGCATCGGCCGGGGGTCCAAAGACCGCACCCGTGCCATAGTCCACCCCACTCTCAGCTTGCCGGCGTCGACCAGCCGTTTGACAGCACCAACAGGGCAGCGCACCCAGATGGAGCCACTCCCTGAGGGAGAGCGCCGGATCTCCCCCGTTTTCACGGAGGCCTCGGCGCAGTCTCCCTCGCGCGCAACGGCTGCCACCACTTCAGCTGCCGTTGTAGCGTCGTCGAGATCCAGGATGCGGAATTCCGCGGACTTCACTGGTCTGGACACGCTGACCACACCCGCCGGTAACACTTCGGCCAGTTTTGCGGCGAGGGCATCCGCCTTCCCGCCACTCTCCTCCACCGGTCCCGGCACCTCGAGTATGCGAGACCCCGTTATGGCCAGCCTAAAGCCCAACTCGGTGATTCCGAGGGCGTCCAACTGGATTTTCTGTTGGGCCTCTCGGAGCACCGAGCTATAGCTCGATCCCGCCTCCTCGGCCCCCGGCTGCAGTGTTAAAACTACCGCCGAGGATCGCGGGGGACGGAATTGACGCTTCCGTGCCCTTTTCCTTCTGGTGGCCTCACTCTCAGCCTCCGTGGTGGCCTTCTTCTGGCCCGTCTTAGCCCCACCTGTGGGCGCCTGTGTGGCTGGGGCCGACTGCTGACCCTTTGCTGCACTGGCCCGTTTTCCTCGCCGGACTACGGTCGTCCATTGCTCCGATGAGGATGGCGCCGGCTGCGAGGCGCTCACCCCTGCTCCACTAGTACTGGCTACAGGGGCCGTACTTCCTCCTTTCTTGGCTGCCCCAGGTGTTCGGGGTGCAGCCGTGGTCTTTTTAGGCGGCGGTTTTTGAGTCCTGCCCACAAGCTCCTCAATCCGCTCAAACCGGGCATTAAAAATGTCTCCGATTTGGCGGACTATTCTCGCCTCGGCGCCCTCGGTGATGGGTGGCGTTTCGCTCGACTCAACACCTTGGGCGCCGGATGTCACGTCCATGGCCGCACTTTGTGGCTGGTTAGCCAGTGCGACTTTGGCTGCCGCCAACTCACTTTGCGCCTTTGACAACGCCAACCGGTCCTCAGAACTCTTCTTCATTAACTCCTCGAAGGAGTTGCGGGTTGCGGCAATCTCGCGTTCCCACTCTGCTCTCTCCGCCTTGAGCATCGCCAGCTCGTCGGAGCTCTGGGCGGCAGACCCCATGGTTTTCCTTTTCAAATCCCTCAGTTCCACGTAGTACTTGGCGGACTCTTCCCTCATTGCGGTCATCATCTCCCGCATGTCCGCCAAGTCACGTGACAACCGGGAATTCTCTCGGCGCAGAGCTGCGCACTCGGTTGACGCTGTCCTCCCGTCAAGAGATTCAGACGCCGCGCGGATGGTAGCGACGGCGTCCTTTATCTCCTTCACTACTGTGCCCTTCAAGTGGCCGGATTTCCTCACTGCCTCTAGAACCTTGAGGGCACTCTCTTTTATCTCCGACACTAACACGTCGGCGCGCTGCGCATCCTCATCTGAGGGTCTGCGGGTGGTAGGGCGCGCCGCCGATTTCGGAGCACTCGCTTTCTTCGGTGCAGGTGTTGCCTTCGTCTCCATTTCTCTCCGAGTGGCGGCGGCCAAATCGGCCTTCGCCTTTTCCAAATCCGGGTCTCGGGTCGGTGGCGGCCTTTGTTTAGGCCTTGGGGTCGCGACCACTTCCACGACCTCCACCTCCTCATCGAATGTCAAGTCCGGGTCTACCTCCACTTCGATCATTCTGCGTTTGCGCAGCGAAGCCCGAGATGTGCTGGGCTCGCCTCCTCCTACAGCGCCATCCTCAGAGTACAGTGAGAGTGACGAGTCAGAGCGCTCCATGTAGTACTCTGCCTCGTCACACTCACTCCTGCTCCTCCTGTCCAAATCCCAATCTCTCCTCAAAACCACCATTACCTCTCTCTCACTTCCAACCACTCCCCCTCTTCTGGCCTCGGTTGCCCCCTCCAGATACATGGGGCTGACCGCCCCCGGCTTACCCGGTGCGACGGTGGAGGATTCTCCACCCGATTTACGGGTGGTACCTCCCTGGAGTATATGTTTTTTACTTTCGGCCATTCTCATTTTGTTCCTTTTTTACCCGGGTTTGGTCCCGCATACAAAAATAGAAAAGGAAGAGGAAAACAAACAAAACTACAGAAAGAACAAAGGATAGAAAAGAATAGACTAAAACAACTAAAAAGAAACAAAAATAAAATGAAGAAAAAACAAAAGAAGACAAAACAAGAAGAATTTACAAAACTAACCTAACTATTTACAAATAAATAACTTAACCTAACTATATACACTATATACACTCCTACCTACTCGCCGGACTATCGGCCGACATAGTAGCAGTATCCCGAAGGAACGTCTACTATCCCGCCCAGGGCGTACCAGAACCAAACCATTGCTCGGCCACCGTTCCCCGCGGACGTGTCCACGAGGATGGGGAAGCCTCCCAATGGCAG
Organism: Achroia grisella; assembly: GCF_030625045.1. NCBI lineage: Eukaryota > Metazoa > Arthropoda > Insecta > Lepidoptera > Pyralidae > Achroia > Achroia grisella. The sequence continues at coordinate 25,617 of NW_026713044.1, read as the reverse complement.
GCCCATACTTGGAGGTTGCCCGACTCACGCCCCATCTCCTATTCAACCTTTTTTTTTTTTTTTTTTTTTTTAACGAGGGGAAAGGTTTCAATACCGAAACGTCCGCCTTTATGAAGGGGAGCGGACGAATACTGTGGGACTGGACGAATCCGACCCACCAAAACCCCTCGGTGTTCCTCCATGAACCACGAAAGACGCCTTCGTGCGGGTTCGCATTTGCATTCGACCGCACTCCGGCCGCGGGTCTCCAGTGAAGGAGCCGCCGAAGTTGGGCGCGGGGACCACTCCGCGCCCACACTCCACGGATCACTCGCCTCCTGGGAACTTCGGATGCCCCTACATCCTCCGCTCCGAGTGTCCAAGTTGGGGCTTCGGGTGAAAATACACCTTCCGCCCCCCACGCAAAGGCCGCGATCGCCGCTGCGTTGCGCTAGAAGCGCACCGCAGCCGCGACCGCGTATAGCCTTCCCGCCGGACGGAAGCGGTCCTGAAGGCACCGCTCCGCCCGGTGCCCCGACGGGTCGGGGCGACACACGCATACTTACCTTCGGCGACGTACTCCCTGCGCCGTCAGCAGTCTGCCCACCAAGCCGCACCAAGGCGCAGCCCGGGGATGTCCTCCGCAGATAGGACTCCCGATCTTAACATGTTAAAATCGGGAGCTGCCTACTCGTGAATACTTACCCAGATTCGCGATGCGCCTCCGGGACCGTATCCTCCATAAGCACTACCGCGCCACACGGTTAAACCGTAGGCGCCGGTAGTGTTGCCTCCTCGAGTGTTGCCCAGCGTCCGAAGACGCCTAGCAACGATCCTCCCGCTGTCTTCTCACGCCGCGTCGACTCCGTCGTCTGCGGGCGCTCCTCGCCCGGACGACGTCCTCCTCGTCGACAGCCGCGCCGACCGCCAGAGGTTTTTTATAGAGGTTGTCTCCTCGCAGCCCCGAGCGAACCCAGGGCCCCCGTTCTCACACTGGGCGGACGACCACTGTCATCACACCCAGTGCAAGTTTACGGTATGAAGATACACTCGCAGTCTTCGCCAGAGACAACTCCGTCGTCTACGGGCACTCCTGCCCGCAACTCCGTCCTCCTCATGACTCTGACTCCGACCGCGAGAGGTTTTTTATAGAGGTTGTCTCCTCGCAGCCCCGAGCGAACCCAGGGCCCCGCTCCCACACTGGGCGGACGACCTCCTGTCATCACACCCAGTGCAAGTTTACGGTATGAAGGTACACTCGCAGTCTTGGCCAGAGATAACTCCGTCGTCTACGGGCACTCCTGCCCGCAACTCCGTCCTCCTCATCAACTCTGACGCCGACCGCGAGCGGTTTTTTATAGAGGTTGGCTCCTCGCAGCCCCGGGCGAACCCAGGGCCCCCGCTCTCACACTAGGTGGACGACCTCCTGTCATCAACACCCAGTGCAAGTTTGCGGTGTGAGTCAGTCCGGCTATGCGCAAAGCACCACCGGACCCGACCCGAATGCTTCGCTCACGGCCTGGACGGGTCCCGGTTGGGGTCAGGACCCATTGTCCTAGCCGCTCGCGTCGCCCTCTCGCCGAAATCGGCCTAGGTGGCACGCCACCATAATTGGACGGGCGCCGTTAAACAGCGCCCACCCCCTACTCGCCGGGCTACTGGCCGACATAGTAGCAGTATCCCGAAGGAACGTCTACTATCCCGCCCGGGGCGTACCAGAACCAAACCATTGCTCGGCCACCGTTCCCCGCGGACGTATCCACGAGGATGGGGAAGCCTCCCAATGGCAGGCCCATACTAGGAGGTTGCCCGACCACACGCCCCAACCTTTTTTTTTTTTTTTTTAACAAGGGGAAATCCGTCATGGAGACCCGCACGCCTCGGGGGAAGCGTGGGGGTACTGCCGGACTCCTACCGGCTAAAACCCCTTGGTGTCCTCCGCGCGCTGTGGTGCCGGGGTTGGGATCGAAACATTCAACCGTGATCCCCGGCAGCGCGGGCATACTCCTGAGTGGCGCACGCGGACACCACGCGCGCCAACTCCTGGCCTCATCCCGCCTTAGGTGACAGCCGACGCCCCCGCATCGACTGCCGCGAGGCCCGTGGTGGGAGGTGACGGGCCGGGCTCGGCCTCCATCTCCTCCACTCTCGCCGCCTGTTTGGGCGGACGGCACCCCTTGGTGCTGCCCATCCTGTCCCACGCCCCAACCTAACCTAACCTTTTTTTTTTTTTTTTTTTTAACGTGTGGAAAATCTTCAAAAGACCGTCACCTCGCCGGAGGGAAGGCGAGGTGGTGTGTGAGACTTGACTCACTAAAAACCACACGGTGTACCTACGAGCGCCTATGCCGGAGCCAGGGGATCGCGAGTGCATTCTACCCCAGCTCCGATGGCGACGGCCCGCCCTGTAGATGTTGTAGGGCAGGCCCCATCTCGTTTTGTGGTTAGGGCGACCTATTTCGCCCTACTCCATTGTGGAGGCGTGTGGGTACACGCGCACACCTCCGGGGCCTTTGGATTGGGGGACTGCCTCCCTCAAGGCAGTCACCCCGGCCCCAGTGGGGGATAGAGGGGGGCGGAGTTGGATACGCTCCCACCTCTAGGCCTGGCTCTTCTGCGGCGGAGGGAAGCGGGACGAGCTGACTCCCGCTCCCTTTCCGCCGCCTCCTTCCGCGAGATAACTTCCTCGCAGAAGGAGCTCACCGCCAGCCACGATCTCTCGCTACTGACCATCCTCCGAACTAAATTCGGCAGCGAGAGATCGTCCCCCACTATTCGTGTGAGGACACGGCGCTCACTCTCGAACGCTGGACATTCGTCCAGCGTGTGTTGCGCCGTGTCCTCAACACCTCCGCACTCGTGGCAGCCGGTCGTCGGCTCCTTCCTCGCCACATGACACAGATACCGCCCGAAGCATCCGTGCCCGGACAGTATCTGCGTCATGCGGTACGTCAGTGGCCATCTCCTATTCATCCACCGTTTGAGGATGGGACGGACAGCCTCGACGGTCCTCAGGCCGGCTGACGGGCTCATTAGCCTTGCCCGCCATTCGATCCTGAGGATCCGCCGAAAGTCGGACCTCCGCGCTTCGATCTCATGACCAGCGGGTGCCTCCCCCATGGAACGTCGCTCCGCGCGCCAGTGGTACACTGACGCGTGGAGCTCCGCTACCAAGTCCCACGGAGGAGACCCCGCCAGCAGACCCGCCGCTTCCCCGGATATGGTGCGGTAGCCTCTAATGGCCCTGATGGCCATGGCCCTGTGTGGCCTGTTAAGACAGGCCACATTTTCCCTGCCTAGGGCCCCCACCCAGATGGGGGCCCCGTACAGGGCCATGGACCGCACCACGCCGAGGTATAGGCGGCGGGAACCTTCTCCCGGGCCCCTCACGTTTGGCAGCAGCCAGCTAAGAGCGCCGGCGGCTGCCATAAGGCGAGGGACCAGGTTCCGGAAATGAGCGCGGAAGCTCCAACGACTGTCCAGGTCAAGCCCCAAATACCTAATACAGGGCTTGACCCCCACCCTCTGGCCACTGACGACCAGCTGGGCATCCGGAGGTGGCGCGCGCCGAGGCCCATGAAAACATAGGACCTCGGTCTTCTCCAGCGCCACCTGGAGCCCAAGCCTCCTTATTCGGCCGACGACCAGTGCCACGCTTGCCGTGGCAAAGCGGGTAGCCTCCCGTAGGTCCCGCCCCCGGGCAGTGACCAAGGTGTCATCCGCGTAACACACGAGGTCAGTGCCCGTTACAAGGGCGCCCCGCAGGTTCCAATCATACCCGATGTTCCACAGGATCGGGCCCAGAACCGACCCCTGTGGAACACCGCGTTGCATGTCCCTCGGCACTACAACACCGTTCCGCCCCGTGCATAGCACAGACCTGTCTTCGAGATAGGCCCCGATCACGTCCCGAATGTAGGGAGGCGCGCGATGGTATTTCAGCGCCTCCCTAATAGTCGCAAAGGGCAGGGTGTTGAAGGCGTTCTTTATGTCCAACGAGACCGCCAACAACACCCCACCCTGGGACGTCGCCTCTTCCGAGAGGGAGCGCACACGCGAGATCGCGTCTATCGTCGAGCGCCCCTCTCGGAACCCGAACTGCTTCGGGCTGAGATCGGGACCTACCTGAGACAGGTGTTGGACGAGTCGGCCCGCCAAGATTCTCTCGAAGAGCTTGCCGATCTCGTCCAACAGCACTATGGGGCGGAACGCCGAGGGAACCACCGAACCTGCGGGGTGCTCCGCTTTGCGGAGCAGGACCACTCTACCCGCTTTCCACTGATTGGGAAACCGTCCCGACTCCAGACACGCATTGAACAAGCGCCGGAGTCGGTCCCCTAGGGTGTTTAGGGCCAAGGCCAGGACGCGGCCGTGGATACCATCCGGACCCGGGGCGACATTCTTGCCCCGGAGTTTATCCACGGCCGCGGCGAACTCCTCCTCGGTGATGGCAGGAACCGCAGCAGCGCTGACGCCGCTGGCCTCTCCATCACTGCCACGCGGCATCATCGGAGGAGGTGTGAAGGGAGGCTGTCTCGGGAACAGCTCCTCCAACACCCCCTCCAACTGCTGCGGCTGGAGACCCTCTGCCACGGGGGCGCCCAGGGGCGTAATTTGCCCCTGACGAACCTATAAGGTCGCCCCCATGGATCCCTGTCCAGGGTCTCCAGGAGTTCTTCCCTGGCTGTCTCCTTGGCCCTGCTGATGGACAGCTGCAGAGCTTTCTTCCTCTCTTTGTACTGCTCGTACAGCTGTGCTTCCTCGTCGGCGTCGCGGCCCCGCCTGAGTCGGCGGTGCCTGGTGTACCGGCGGCGGGCGGCGGAGCACTCCTCTCTCAACGCCGCTATCTCCTCCGACCACCAGTACACCTGACGCCTAGGAGGTCGAGGGCCGGCTCGGGGCATCGCCGCGTCGCAAATGTGCGACAGAGCCTCACCGAACCAGCCCACCTCTGCGTCGACCTCCACAGGCCCCTCCGGTATCGGAACCCAGGCCTGGACGATGGAAGCCTCCATCAGCACGTCTTTATTCAGACGTTTCAACACCCATCTGGGGAGTTGTGGGACATTCCTCTCCTGGCGACCGGGGTGCGGAGCTACGGGTGAGGGGAGAACATCTATCCGGATATACCGATGATCGGATAGAGTCTCCACCTCATCCAACACCTGCCAGCTCCGCACCCTCTGTGCGATCGCTGGACTGCAGAGGGATACGTCGACATGCGACTCCCCCTGCTGTCTCACGCACGTGGCGGCCGACCCTCGGTTCAACACCACCAGGCCGGCCGCGGCCGCCCAGTCTTCCAGGACCCTGCCTCGAGAGTCGGTGATGGGGGAGCCCCATGCCGTGGATTTGGCATTGAAGTCCCCCATCACCATCATTGGACGGGCCGAGTATAGCTCCAGAGCGGCCCCCAGCCCGTCCATGAACTGCTCGAACTCGGCGAGAGTCCTGTTCGGAGAGAAGTATGTCCCGACAACGACGGTTTCCCCCCAACTCACACCTATGTACCCCGCTCCGCCGAATAGGCGGCTGACGAGCGGGGTCGCGGGGTTGCCCGCGCCGACAATGGCCACCAGGCCAGAGGGGTCGCCGAACCAATGGTCACTTCGTGGGACACGATATGGTTCGGCGACCACTGCAAGGTCAACTCCCCACTGCGCCGCGCTCTGCAGAAGCAGATCTTGGGCGCGCGCGCAGTGGTTGAGATTCCCCTGCAGGAGGCGATGGACTGCCATTATTGACCGGTGTCCATCACCTCAGCCTCTCCCCGGCGGCCATTGCCGCGGGCCGACGACAGTGCGGATCCCCTCTTTTTGTTTCGGGACTGGGGGCACTTTTTGGCCCCCACCCGGTGGTCGGCTGGGCGACCCGCCGCTGCGCAAACCACGCAGTGTGGGGTCGCCGAACATCCGGCCGCTTTATGGCCGGGAACCCCACACCGGTAGCACAAGCCACTCCGGTCCTCCTCGTGCGAGCACCTCGCCACCACGTGCCCGCTCTCCAGGCACCTGAAGCACCGGAGCGGCTTCTGCCGCAACAGTTCCGCAGCGGCTGATACCCAGCCGACACGAATCCGCCCTGCCGTCGTCACTTTCTTGACCGCGGCTAATGGGGCCCGCACCCAGCAGGTGCCCAGGCCCGACGCGCCGCGCCGAATCTCCCCGACATTGACGGCGTCCGCCGTGCACTCGCCGTGTTGTGCCACGGCGGCCGCCACCTCTTCCCGGTCGGTACCGTCGTCCAGGCCCATCAGCCTCATCTCGGCCGTCTTGGTGGGCCTGGCGACGCGACCTGTACCTTCCGGGAAGACGTCCCGGAACTTCGACGCGAGCGCGTCGGCCTGGTCTCCCGTCTGGGACCCTGGAATCTCCAGGATCCGGGCCCCAGTAGCCGCGGTCTTGAAGCGCAGACTTCCAAGACCCAAGGAGGCAAGGTCGATCTTCTCCTTCGCCTCCTTGAGGACCTTCGAGTAGGTCATACCCGCAGCCTCCGCCTCCGGGCAGAGCGACACGACTACGGCCGCCGAGCGCGGCGCGCGCAGTTTAGATGGTGACGGCGGGGCCGGTTTGCCCTTCTTCCCCTGAGAGGGAGCCCCAGAGCTCCTCTGAGTACTTTGGGTACTCTGGGTCTGCCTCTCAGGGACGCTGCGGTTTTTGCCGCCCCGTCTCACCACTGTATTCCAGCCATCCTGCGCGCGCCCTGCGCCCGACGGCCCCGGCTGTTGGCTGCCGGATGTTTGCCGGCTAGCGGGTTGACCACCCAAAGGTGGGAAGTCTGCGCCTTGTGCCCCGCGCAGATGGGGGGCATCCCTAAACCCCGGACCCCCTGCGCCAGGGATGCGGGCCAAAACCTCGTACCGCCCATCGCTTTGTAGCGGCGGGCGGTATTCAGGGCGGATTGTCGACGCCGGGGAGCTGATGCCCAGGGCAGCCTTGATTTCACGGATGCCCTTCTCAATTTGGGCACCGATACGGGCATCAATTAGCTCCCCGGTCGCCCTCATGATATCCGCCCTGAAGGCCCCGACTTCGTCCGGCTCGGGGGTCGGGCCAGGTGCCCTTACCCTCGGAGACCCCTGCGGCGCGCGGGAAGCAGCCAGAGGAGGTTGCGACCCCGAGTTCGCCGCGAGTTGCCGCATTTGGGCTTGGAGGGCCTGGAGCTGGCTTCGGAGCTCCTTGTTCTCCTTACGGAGCTCCTCCACCTGCGCCTCCAACATTCGCCGTTTGACGGCGCCCGCGGTGAACTCGCTGTTGATGGCGGCACTCCCGTCCAGTTCCTCCGCCATCAACATCACGGAGCTGATGCTCTCCTTCAGCTGCTTCTGGTCGGTCCCCTTTAAGTTCCCGCACCTGTGCACCGTGTCCAGGGCAGCCCCGAGCTTTCTCTGGGCCTCCGCCCTGAAGACGGCCACAGGCTGCGAGTCGTCCTTTTGGGGGACCTTCCCCTTTCCCGCAGGAACCTCCGAGGGTCGGACAAACACCCCGTCGTCCCCCCGCTTTTCCTGTCGCCGGGACTTCGGCGACGTTGCCGGACTCTCTGTGGCCCGGCCCACGGGCACCACCAGGACTACCCCGTTCCCGGACGACGGGCAGGGGATTTTGGACGGCTTGCCCGCCGCCCCGGAAGGGCCCGGTCCATCCACGTGCGGCCGCTTCGGAACGGCCGCTTTCGCCAGCCCGTCCTCGCTCGACACAAGGCAGCCGGACAAATCGTCCTCCACCAGCATCGAGCGCGTCGAGCGCGTGGAGCGCGTCGACGACGCCGAAGAGGGACGAGATGTCCGCGACCTTGCTCGCGAGACGGGCCGCGACCTCGCCGCCGACCGCACCGTGTCGGCGTCCGCCAATGTGACGGAGTCCGTCATGGACCAAAAGTCCAGGTCCCGGGGTAGGGACAGGTACTCCTCGTCCCCCCGGCGGGGGACGGGAAAAGAAGGGGGCTGGTAGTACCAGCCAACTCCCTTAAGTCGTCGGCAGCAGTAACACGCCCAACCTAAGTCGGGCGGGTAATACGGAGGCTAGCGCCTCCACAGGCTGCTCCAGGGTTTCCCCTGGAGCAGGCACAGCAAACAGGAGTTGCCCCCTGTCGCTCCCGGTGAGTCCACCACAAACCACCTCAGCGCAAAAGAAACAAAGAAAACAAAACAAAACAAAGGAAACTTAACCTAACTAACCTAACCTAAGTATATGTACAAAACCTAACCTATTTAATTAAAAGAAAAGAAAGAAATAAAAAGAATCAACAACAACAAACAAATACAAACAGACACTACTATACTATCGTAACCTAACTAACCTAACCTAACTATATATGTACAAAACCTAACTAACTTAACAATTAAAAGAAAAGAAAGAAAAGAAAGAAAGAAAGATAATATATTGCGCTAGCGCCAAAAAGAAAACACCAAAAAACACCCAAACAGACACTACTATACTATCGTCCAAAAAATGTGGTCAAGTTGTGCCTTCAAAAATGTGGAACCAAAAAATGTGGAACGCTTCACGATTTTGCGTGTCATCCCTGCGCAGGGGCCACGCTAATCCTCTCTGTATCGTCCCAACTCCAGCACATGTACTGCCGAAGCAAGTACAAAAAAAATGTGGTCAAGTTGTGCCTTAACCATTTTGTGTGTTCCATCCTTGTCAAGGGGAGTGCTAACCGTCTCTCCTTTCAATAGACACAACCTAACCTAACCTAACCTAACCTAACCTAACCTAACCTTTTTTTTTTTTTTTTTTTTTTTTCACGTCAGGAAAATCCATCATGGAGAACCATTCCCTTAGGGAAGAATGGATACTGCCGGACTCCTACCTGCTAAAAACCTGACGACTGTTCCTCCTCGACATAATCGCCGTGGCCATGGGATACGCAAAGCATTCACCAAGACCACCGGCATGGTTCCCATCGAAGGGACCTCCATCTAGGCGTGCAGGGAACAGTCTCTGCACGCCACCTCCAGACCCTAAAACCTCCCCGGCGAGCTTCGGATTGCCCTAACAATCCTCCACCCTAGGGTCAATTTTGGAGTCGATGCACACCTGATTTTACTCAAGTGTCCATCGACTCCCCCCCCCCACCTGTGGCCCGTGCCGCGGCTCGGGCCTTTGGCGGGCGACACAAATTTGTGACGCCCACTCTATGGTCGGACTTGCGACCCGCCGCGGCACAGTACCGACACTTCGGTGATGGCGCGGCGCAGCGTGCGGCCTTATGTCCGGGCTCGCTGCAGCGGAAGCAAATTCCGCTGCTGTCTTCCGCAGCGGTGCATCGCACTCCCACGTGGCCTGTAAGCAGGCAGCGATAGCACCGCTGAGGACGCGGATCCAACGACTGCACCCGCGCCATCACCCACCCGATCCTGAGCCGGCCGGCCTCGGCCAACTTCTTTGCGGCGGCCACAGGGCACCGCACCCACACAGATCCCGTACCCTGGGTGTTGCGCCGGATTTCCCCGGTTTTCACCGAGGACTCCGGGCAACCCCCCTCACGCATCACGGCTACGACCACGTCGGCCACCATCACCGAGTCGTCCAGATCTCCGATCCGCAGTTCGGCCGACTTAACTGGCCTGGAGACCCGGACGTCCTCGGGCAGGACCTCCTCGATTTTGGCGGCCAACGCGTCTGCCGCCTCGCCTGTGTGCGTTCCGGGGATTTCCAGGATACGGGACCCGGTTCTCCCTACTTTGAACCTCAGGTCGGTGATACCGAGCTGGGCCAAGGAAATCTTGGCCTTCGCTTCGGTGAGCACCGACCTGTAGGTGACGCCTCTCTCCTCGGCTCCCGGCCTCATGGTAAGAACCACCGCCGATGACCGAGGAGGGCGTGCTTTCGCCTTCTTCTTCCGCGGGGGTGTTTTCCTCTGCGGTACCTCTGTGGGGCCGCCGCTTGGCGCCTTCGTTGGTCGCGCGCTGGTGGGACCCGCCTGGCTTGCGCCAGCACCTTTGCGCTTACCACGCCTCACAACCGTCGCCCAGCCCTCCTTGTTCGCTCCAGACGTCGACGGTTGTGAGGCATGTCCTCCACTGGGCTCTCGAACCCTGTCAGCCGCTGCACCGGATGATCCGGCAGTAGGCGTACTCTTGGCGGCCTTTTGCGGCCGCGTTCGCTTCGCCGAAATCCGCTCCTCCATTTCGGCGAAGCGGGTGTTCATCATTTCGCCTACTCGCCGGATGATCCGGTCTTCGGCGTCCTCTGACAGGGTTCGGGGCGTGGCACCTTCCGGCGCTTCCGCCGTCGTCCCCGTAATCATCACCGGCGGGAGCTCGGTGGCGGTCTGCGCCTCCTCCAGCTGGCGCATGGTCTTATGCAGGGCGGCGCGGTCTAGAGCGTTGGACTTCTTAAGGTCCTCTAGTTGTCTGGCGCTCTCCCGCGCCTGCCTCTGCCATTCCTCCCTCTCCGCCTTCAACGCGGCCAGCTCTTCGGCCAACGCGGCGGAAGACTGCGACGCCATCTGGAGCTGTCGGAACTTCTTCCTCTCCTCGACAGACTCCTTCAGCATCGCAGCCTTCATCTCTTTCACGTCCTCTAGCTCCGCGCGGAGTTTGCGGATCTCCCTTCTGAGGGCCTCCTCCTCCTGGTTGACCGACCTCTGCCTCAGAGCACCCGACGCCATTCGGATGGTGTCGATGGCGCGGTTAATCTCGCCTACGATAGTGCCCTTCAGGTTGCTGGACTTTTTCACAGCAGCAAGGACCTGAAGGGCACTGTCTTCAACTTTGGCGCCCAGCTCGTCGGCGCCCATCGTGGCGTTCTCCTCCGACTCTCTGCGGGCGCGCGAGACGGACCTGGACGAATCGGCTTCAGAGGCCGAAACCCCTGTCCCCGATCGTGCCGCAGACTTGGCCGCTCGCGCTCCCCTCTTAGCCGTTGGAGGGCCCCTGGCCCTACTCCTTCGAGCCGCAGACGACAGCTGCACTTCGTCGTCGTCGGAGTCCAACGCCTCCTGACCCCTCTCGGCGATCCGCCTCTTCCGATGTTTCTTTGGGGGCGAGGTACTCCCTCTCGCCTCCCCAAGGTTGTCGTCAGATCTTAATGACATTGAGGACCCGGTGCACTCCGAGTCCATATCTGCCACATGCAGTTCGAGGGCCTCGAGATAATTTACGGCCCCGTACCTCCTTATCAGCTCCCTCTGATATCGTTCTTCATCGCTGCCCGTGTCCCCCCCAGAGTACGTGGGACGGCCCACCCCCGGCGAACCCGGTGCGGTGGGGGAGGATTCTCCGGTCGCGGAGCGACCGGTACCTCCCTGGGGTAATTTACTCTTTCGTTCAGCCATGACATGTTGTTGTTCCTTTTTACGGGTGTGGTCCCGAACTCCTGCCACCAACGACGAAGAAAGAAAAAGAAAAATAACCAAAAAGACAGCAAAGACAAAAGACAGAAAAAGACAGACAAACAACCAAAGACAAATAAAAACCCAAATAAATTAAAACAAATAAAAAGAAGACAAAACAAACCAAAACAAAAGAAGAAGAAACAAAACCAAAACCAAAAACGAAGAGAAAAGTTGAGGGGGTTCGCCGGCTCCGGCAGCCTCGACTTTGTCGAGGCATGGGAAACCGCGAACACGCCCAACCTGCCGGGCTACTGGCCGACATAGTAGCCGTATCCCGAAGGAACGACTACTATCCCGCCCGGGGCGTACCAGAACCAAACCATTGCTCGGCCACCGTTCCCCGCGGACGTATCCACGAGGATGGGGAAGCCTCCCAATGGCAGGCCCATACTAGGAGGTTGCCCGACCCACGCCCCAACCTAACCTTTTTTTTTTTTTTTTTTTTTTAACGTGTGGAAAATCTTCAAAAGACCGTCACCCCGCCGGAGGGATGGCGAGGTGGTGTGTGAGACTTGACTCACTAAAAACCACACGGTATACCTCGAGGTGCCTTTGAGCCGAGGACAGGGGTTCGCATTTGCATTCCACCCTGACCCCGGCGGCATGGCCCGTCCTGTAGATGTTGTAGGACGGGCCCCCTCTCTCTGGTTAGGGTGCTCTGGACGCACCCTACCTACTCTTGGAGGCGCGTGGGTACACGCGCGCACCTCCAGGGGCCTGGCTATGGGGCAACGCCTCCCTCAAGGCATCGCCCCGGCCCCTGTGGGGGGTAGAGTCAGGACGGAGTTGGGCTCGTCCCGACGTCTACGCCTGGTCCTCCGGCGGCGGATCACTGGGGCGGATGGGTCGTTCTCACGCTCCCTCTCCGCCGCCTCCTTCTGCGACATCACTGCTTCGCAGAAGGCCACCATTGCCAGCCACGACCTCTCGCTCCTGACCATTTCCCGAACTACATTCGGCAGCGAGAGGTCGTCCCCCACATCCGCGACCAAGACGCGGCGCTCCTCTGCAAAAGCAGGGCACTCCTCCAGCACGTGCTGCGCCGTGTCCTGGTCGCATCCACACTGGTGACAGCAAGTTGTCGGCTCTCTTCTCGCGACGTTACACAGGTACCGCCCGAAACAGCCATGTCCGGACAGCACCTGTGTAAGTCGGTAGGTCAGCGGTCCACGCCGCCTGCCCATCCACTTCTTCAGTACGGGACGGACAGCTTCGACGGTCCTCAGGCCAGCCGTGGGATATGCCAGCCTCTGCTGCCATTTCTCCCTGAGGACTCGCCGAAGATGGGATTTCCGTTCCGCGATTTCCACTCCAGAAGGCTCTCCTCCCTGGGCCTTGGCCTCCGCGCGCCAGTGATATAGAGACGCGCGGGATTCTGCCTCTAGGTCCCAGGGCGGAGAGCCCGCAAGCAAGCACGCCGCCTCACCCGAGATGGTGCGGTACCCTCGGATGGCCCTCACAGCCATCGCTCGCTGCGGACGCAGGAGCGTGGCTGTGTTTTCTCTGGACAGGGCCCCATGCCAAATGGGGGCCCCGTATAGGGCCATCGACTGCACCACGTTCAGATAGAGACGACGGCAATTGCCACCCGGCCCCCCGATATTAGGCAGCAACCAGCTTAGAGCACCGGCCGCCGCCATGAGACGAGGAGCCAGGTTCCTGAAGTGGAACCGGAAATCCCAGCGACTGTCGAGGTCAAGCCCGAGGTACCTGATGTACGGCCTGACCTCCAGACTGTGGCCGCTGACCACGAGACGGGCTCCTGGCGGCGGCGCTCTACGGGGCCCATGAAAACACAGGACCTCCGTCTTGTCGAGCGCCACCTCGAGCCCCAATCTCCTTATTCTGCCGACAACTTGCGTCACACTGGCGGTAGCCAACCGGGCAGCCTCCCGGTAGTCCTGGCCCCGGGAAGTGACCAGCGTGTCGTCCGCGTAGCATACAACGCTGGTACCCCGGAGCAGAGCGCCCCGCAGATTCCAATCGTAGCCGATGTTCCACAGGACCGGACCCAGAACCGATCCCTGTGGAACACCGCGCTGCATCTCCCTCTCTACCATCGCGCCATTCCGCCCGATGCACACCACCTTCCGCTCCTGAAGGTAGGCCCCGATCACGTCCCTCAGGTAGGGAGGCACTCTATGATGTTTTAGTGCCTCCCTTATACATTCGAAGGGGAGGGTGTTGAAGGCATTTTTGATATCCAAGGATACCGCCAACAACACCCCCCCTTTGGCAACCACATTCTCCGAGAGGGCACGGACTTGCGCGATCGCATCTATTGTGGACCGGCCCTCTCGGAAACCGAACTGATTCGGGGAAAGATCGGGACCCACTTCGACCAGGTGCTTGACGAGGCGGCTCACTATAACCCTCTCAAACAGTTTGCCGACCTCGTCAAGGAGCACAATCGGGCGGAACGCCGAGGGAGAGATGGAATCTACGGGGCGTCCCTCCTTACGGAGCAGGACTACCCTGCCCGTTTTCCATTTTTTGGGAAATCGTCCCGACTCCATACACTCGTTAAAGAGGCTATGGAGTCGATCCCCAAGGGCACCAAGGGCCAAGTAGAGAGCGAGGCCGGGAACACCATCGGGTCCCGGGGCGGTGTTTTTGCCCCGGAGCCTGTCCACGGCCGTGGAGAACTCCGCCGTCGTTATTACTGGCACCCCAGCATCTACGGGACCGCCGTCGTCTTGTTGACGACCGCGCGGCCCCATTGGGGGGGGTGTGAACTCCGGCTGCTCTGGAAACAGAACTGTCAACACCCCCTCCAATTGCTGGGGCTGGAGGCTCTCTGCCACGGGGGGCGTCCAGGGGCGTAGTTTGCCCCTTACGCTCCTGTATGGGCGCCCCCATGGATCTTTATTGAGAGTCTCCAGGAGTTCCTCCTTGGCTCTCTCTTTGGCCCTGCTGATGGCGAGCTGCAGCGTCTTCTTCTTCAGCGTGTATTGCGCATGCAGCTCGGCTTCTATAGCGGCGTCGCGGCCCCGCCTAAGACGGCGGTGCCTAGTGTACTGGCGTCTAGCGGCCATGCTTTCAACTCGCAAGGCCGCTATCTCTTCGGACCACCAGTACACTTGACGTCTCGGAGGGGGAGGGCGGGCCCGGGGCATGGCCGCATCGCAGATGCGGGTCATAGCCTCCCCGAGCCAATTAGCTTCCTCCTCTACCTCCACAGGCCTGGATAGAGATGGTGACCAGGCCTGCACTATAGAAGCCTCCACCAGCAAGTCTCTATTGAGACGCTTCAGTGCCCATTTGGGGAACGTCGGAGCGTTTCTCTCCGGGCGATCCGGGTGCGGAGCTCCGGACGGGGGGAGAATGTCGAACCTGATATAACGATGGTCCGACAGGGTCTCCACCTCGTCCATCACCTGCCAGCTCTGCACCCGACGTGCGATGGATGGAGTGGCAAGGGAGATGTCCACTATGGATTCCCCCTGCCATCGCACGCATGTGGCGACCGACCCCACGTTTAAGACAGCGAGATCAGAAGCCACCGCCCAATCCTCCAGGACCGCGCCTCGCGCACTAGTACTGGGGGAACCCCAAGCCATGGATTTGGCATTGAGGTCCCCCATGACGAGCACTGAACGGGCCGAGTGGACACTTATGACGGTGGCCAGCCCGTTCAGATACTGTTCAAATTCGGCGACGGTCCTGTTGGGAGAGAAGTACACTCCGACGACGACGATTTCCCCCCAACTCACACCAACAAATCCCCTGCCCCTGAAGAGGGGCAAACAGGGAGGGGAGGCAGAACTCCCCCCGACTCGAACGACGGCAGCGAGGCCGTCAGAGTCGCCGAACCAATTTGCAGATGACGGAACTCTGTATGGTTCGGCGACTGCGACCACATCCACGAGCCACTCAGCCGCACTCTGGAGGAGTAGGTCTTGTGCTGCGGCCGAGTGGTTCGTATTCGCCTGAAGGAGACGGAGGGGACGAGGAGCCATTTAGGTGGCCGTTTCTTCTCTCAACCCCTCGTAACTGTTCGATGTTACGGTGGCAGCAGCCGCGGGAGGTGCGGGTGCCGGCCCCTTCTTCGCTTTTTGCCTTCCCTGGGAGCAGTTCTTACTACCCAGCCAATGTTCCGCCGGTTTCCCTGCGTCGCGGCAGATCGCGCAGTTGGGCGCCGCTGTACAGCCGACGGATTTATGGCCGGGCTTGCTACATCTGTAGCAGAGGCCACTGCGGTCCCCCTCGTGCGGGCACCTTGTTCTCACGTGCCCGTTTTGTAGGCACTTAAAGCATCGCAGTGGCCTCTGTTTGAGGAGCTCCACCGGGGCCGACACCCAGCCAATGCGGATGCGGGCTGCCGTTGTGATCTTTTTGACCACAAGGACCGGAGCCCGCACCCAACATGTACCGACACCCGAGGGGTTAATTCGGATTTCACCTGCTTTAACGTCCCCGGGTGCACAATCACCATCTCTAGCTACTGCCTCCGTAACATCGTTCAGGGTGACAGAGTCATCCAAGCCCATTATCCGCATTTCTGCAGACTTTGTGGGCCTGGAGACCTGTACCCTGTTTTCCCCCAGCACTTCGCGGAGTTTAGCTGCCAGGGCATCCGCTCTATCCCCGCTCTGGGCACCTGGGA
Organism: Achroia grisella; assembly: GCF_030625045.1. Classification (NCBI taxonomy): domain Eukaryota; kingdom Metazoa; phylum Arthropoda; class Insecta; order Lepidoptera; family Pyralidae; genus Achroia; species Achroia grisella. The sequence goes on along the minus strand of NW_026713044.1, from coordinate 9,689 downwards.
TTTCCAAAATCCTCGCCCCAGTCGCCGCTGATTTGAAGCGGACTTCAGCTATTCCCAGGGAGGGAAGGTCTATTTTAGACTTTGCCTCCCTGAGAATGGCGGCATAATTTGTTCCCGCCTTTTCCGCTTCCGGTGGCAGGGCGATATGGTATAAACTAGTAGTTAGGTAAGGTAGTGAATAATAGGTGTAGAAATAGTATTATAGGAATATAGACCTTTATTTTATTATAAACTCTCATTGGTCTTAGGATCTCTATTAACGATATATTTATTATTATCCACATTGCTACTTAATTAAAATAATCAACAGGTCTTGGCCTTTAATAATATCTATCAATTATTCTACAGTAATTGCTTAACTTTACATATTAGGACTCTTAGTCCATTCATCAATTTATATCCCATGACTATCCGCCTAGTGGTTACTCCTACATCTCAACTTTATACATTAGGACTCTTAGTCCTTTCATATATATAATTACAACTAAGGAGTTCGGTTCTTCATCAATTTATATCCTATGACTATCCACTTTGTGGTTAATCAATTTACAACAACCAGGCCTTGGCCTTTACATCTAAGGACTTCGGTCCTCTATCATATCGACTAACCACCTAGTGGTTACTCCTACATCTCAACAATCCAGGTCTCAGACCACAATCACTATTATCAATATTATCTTGGTTATTTCACTATGTGATTAATCAAGTTCTATTGATTATTATATCCGGACTTGCAGTCCTTATTACAAACCATATATTATCTCTGGTTGATTCATTATGTGGATCATTCAGACATCTCGATTTAGATTCGGGACTTATAGTCCTCGCTTCTAATATTTATCATAATAAATAATGATTATTTCACCTTGTGAGTAATCTTATTTACATACAACACTCATAATAGAGCCTGTCTCTATTCAACAAACACCTAATTCTTAATTCCTCGAGTATTCTTGGTATTAAGTAAATTATAAACTTTTATATGCTATGTATGTAATATAGCAATTATCAACATTAGATATTGGTTTGACCAATATTGTGGTGTCGATGGTATCAACCTATCACACTACTCTATTAATACTATTTATCATGCTGCAATTACAGGTAATCTCTAATGTCACATTATAGGGCCGAAAGGATCAATATTCCCTAAGTAAGTTCCGGCATCTGAGTGACCTCATGGTTTCTGTTACGACTCGTACTGTATATTCAGACTGATCTCCAATGTCACACTATAGCCGAAGGGTATCCCCCATTAAGTAAGCTCCGTAACTGAGTGATGCTGGGATTTCAGTTTCGACATCGGACTGTCTCCTTGAGTATACCTCCTATGTTACCTTATAGAACCGAAGGAATCAATATCCATAAGTAAGCTCTGTGTCCCGAGTAATCCTGAATTCAGTTACGATTTGCCTTCAGGCAACTATATCTTCATTATATACTTGAAGCATCGCCAGCTTGGTGAACCCACTTGTAATGTTGATTTAATAATATATTTTAATCTTGGTTGGGTGCTGAGAATACTCATCCCTTACCACCTTCAATTATTTACCTTGTATCATAATTATTATTTATAACATATACTCTGTATAATAATTTGTATTATTCAGATTTGTACTTATTTATGCAAATATTACTCTTTCATATACCTATAAGTCAATTATCTATTATATATTAGTTCTCTCGACAAATTAAACCATGCGTTGCTCTGTAGAACAAAGAAATTTTATTGAAACTTTTACAATTTCTGATACAAACAAACTACAAATCATACACGAGTCACCGCAATGCAACAAACATTACCTGTAGAACAAAGAAACGACATTCAATGTTTATTTGTCGATCCTTTTCACCAAAACACTGTTACTTTCAATTACTGTCACTCACAATCCCAGTTTTATAATCCACCATACTTCTACTCATCTTTAACAATTAGCGCCATCTATTGGAAGTCGATGAGAGAGCAATTGACGCTCAATAACGCGCCTAAAAGCAAACCGCAAAGGAATGCTAAGTAAGTATTCCTTTATATCTCCCCCCTAGAATAGATAATATTCTTGGATATTTTCAATACTTTTTTTTTTTTTGTGAATGTTAATTTTCTTAAGGTATGGAAACCGGAATAAGTTTTGTAATATGGTATATGTTTGACTCCATCTTTCTATGACCCGTATTAATTTTGTATATTGATTGCGATAGTTTTTCTTCTATTTTAAATGGGCCAATCCTTAACTCATCCAATTTTCTTCTATTCAATTTGTGACCATTTTCAACATATACCATATCCCCAGTTTTAAAATTATGATTTGTTCTATTTTTATCTATTATTCTTTTATTATATTCATGTGACTTAATAGTTCTTTCTAATGCAATCTTTCTATCTTTAATCCAGTCTGTTTTTATATCTAGTTTAAGTTCTTTTGGTAAGAATGAAATATCAGTGCCATCTAATAAGTACCTTGGTGTAAATTCAGTTATAGGGGGGATGGCGATTGTTAGCAATGGGAACCAGTAACTCCCATTGCTAACAATGTACCATATTAGGTCGACCTCCACGTGGTTCCCCCTGGAAACCATCGTGATGAATTCTTGGTGAATTTGTCACGATGGGCTAACTGACCTGACCTCATGCTCATCTTGTCATCCTCCACTGGTGCCCTGCCAGCGTAAACCGTTAGCGCAGGCGGGTGCACCATTCCATTATCATACACTAAAAAAAAAAAAACCAGTTATTGAGTGTTCCGTGTTATTATATTGATCCACACAATTATGAGCAATAGTCGTCCATGCTTTAGTATTTGGTTTTTCATTTATTTTGCACCTTATCTTGTTTACAAGTGTTCGGTTTAGTCTTTCGTTAAGTCCATTAGAAAAAGGCGAATTTACTGCAGTGAAAATTAATGTGATCGATTTTTCATTCAAAAATGTTTTAAATTCTTTTGAGTTAAGTCCAGGATACTGATCGGTGAGCACTATGCCAATGTCATTACAATTCAGTACATTATTTATAATTTTTATAAAATCCTTTGCATTCTGTGTCTTTGAGGTTACTATATAGGCATATCGTGTGAAATGATCGACTAAAAGGTGTAGATATCTCTTTGTTGATCGTGAGCCACCAAATCCTCCAATTGTGTCTATTGAGACAATTTCCAATGGTTTTGTGGCAGGTCCTAAATACGACATTAAACCATATTTAGCTTGTCTTCTAGTCTTATTCTTTATACATATTTCACATTGTTTGCATAAATCAGTGATATTTCTAGTTAAATTCTTTGCTGTGTACAGTTTTCCAATTGTTTTTTGCATTTGTTTTATACCTATATGACACATCTTTTCATGTATCAATTTTATAATTTTTATACTGAACTCTTCTGATAACAGAATTTTCTCTTGTTTTTTTATTCTCTTTTAATATATATTGTTTTTATATATAAAAGTGTTCTTATAGTTTTGAACACTCTCATTTTTCTGTTGATCTGTTTGTATATCACTTAATGTTATAAAGGTTATTACTTTTAACTGTTCATGTGTATCTTTATTCGCTTCTATTACTGGGTTTCTACTCAAACAGTCTGCTTCTAAATTATACTTTCCAGGTGTATATTTTATTTCAAAATCATATTGTGATAGATAATAGGATAATTCTCCTAATTCTTCATCCGTCTTAGACTTCATATTTAAATTTTCCAATGGTTTGTGGTCAGAATGTACTGTGAAATGCTTACCTATTAACCAGTATTGCCAGTATTTTATAGCTTCTTTAATGGCTAAACATTCCAAGTAAATAGCCTTTTTTTTTTTTTGGTATTCATTTAATTTTTTTGAAAAATATGCAACTGGTTTTTCTTTTCCATTTGGTTGAGTTTGCTTTAACACTGCACCAATGCCTTCTAATGAAGCATCTGTGTATATGTTTATGGACAGGTCTTGATCAAATATTTCTAAAATTGGTTGTGTAATTGTTTTAATTTTTCAAAAGCTTCTTGGCAGCTCTCTGACCATATGAATTTTAAATTTTTCCTTAGTAGATTATGTATTTTTCCTTAGTGGCTCTAAAATTATTGAACTGTTAGGTATATACTAATGGTAGAAATTTATTTTTCCTAAAAGTTGTCTAATATTTTTATATATATACTTTATTGCACTTATTATATTAATAGACAAAGATAGTTATATTAAATTGTGAACAAGGGCGGGCTTATCTCTACAAGAGATCTCTTCCAGCCAACCTAACGCTGTGACAGAGGTGGTAATTAGCAGGCAACGATAGTGCTTGAGTTTTTAAGTGGTTGTAATACATAACCATAGATATTCCAATGTATACTTAAAGAACAAACAAAAAAAAAAAAGCATACACACACTAAATATATAAAATACAATACATATAATAAATAAATATTATATTATAAATATAATAAAATAACCATATATAAATACATAAACAAATACATAAGCAACTATATAATAATTACATTTGAAACCATGTCATGTATTGATGGAGAGAAAATGAGATTTTAATCTTTTTTTAAATGTGGTGATGGAAGGACTTTCCTGAATGTGAATTGACAGATTATTCCACAAAAATGCAGCTCTAAAAGAGAATGAATTTCCCATATAATGGGTTCTACATGTAGGAAGCTTCAACATTCTAGACTGAACCTGACATGCTCGTTTTGGACAAGTGGGTGGAGGGAGTAATTGAAACCGGGAACGGAGGTACGATGGAGAATTGGGATCATAGAGTATATTATACAGAGTGGAAAGGATATGCATATCACGCCGAAGACGAACAGGGAGCCATTTTAATTTATTACGAAAATCAGAAACATGATCGAATTTTCGCAGACCAAAGATGAATCTGATGGCTAGGTTTTGAAGACGTTCGAGTTTGTTTAGAAGCTCTTCAGTCACATCAATGAAACAAACATCGGCATAGTCGAGAACGGGGAGGAGAATAGATTGCGCGAGCATAATTTTGGTATTGAATGGGAGAAAGTATTGGAGACGTTTGAGCGAATGAAATGAAAAGTGCATACGTCTACTAATTTCATTAATGTGAGGCGACCAAGACAGTGTACCGTCCATTACGAGACCTAAATTTGTTAACTTATCGGTGTAAGTCACAGTAACACCGTTGTAGAATATTGGTGGTACTTCAGTCCAGTCTAATCTAGAGCGCAACCTACTGCTACCTACAATCATGGCTTGTGATTTTGCAGGATTAACAACGAGGCCAAATGAATTAGCCCACAACTGAATGGCAGATAAATCTTTATTTAATGCTCCGATAGCTTGTGGTAATTCTGACAGTGAAAAGTGCCGGTTTAATTGCAGGTCATCAGCATACAGATGGTAGGGAGACGAAATGATGCGTGATATGTTGTTAATAAATATCGAGAAGAGTAAAGGAGAAAGCACACCGCCTTGCGGCACGCCAGCAGTGAGGGTAGACCAAACTGACGAGGCGTCGTTTACTTTCACGCACTGCTGATGACCGAGAAGATAGGAAGAAAACTATTCGATAACAGGAATAGACACATTGACTGCACGCAGAGCACCAAGCATAATGTCAAAATCAACAGAATTAAAGGCACTAGTAAAGTCCAGTAAAATAATAGCAGTAAGCATAGTGTCATCCATAGCTAGTCGAATGTCCTCAGTAATATTGAGCAGTGCCCCCGTAGTGCTGTGAGAAGGACGGAAACCAGATTGGAAGGGACATAATAGGTGGTTGGCAGAGAGATGATGATATAGTTGATTATGGACAACTGATTCAAGGACTTTGGACAAGAAGGGAAGAATGGATATGGGACGGTATTGGGAGAAGCTAGTCGGATTGGAAGTTTTTGGAAGAGGAATAACAAAAGCCTTTTTCCATTGAGTGGGAAAAACATTGCACGTAAGGGAGTAATTTATAATGTGAGTGATAACGGGCAATATTTCCTCCAAAACAGGTAAAATCATATCGAGACTTAAGCTATCACTACCGATGGCTTTGGTAGTTATGGAAAGGATAGTCTTTCTAACAGCATCTACGGACACTGAACTAAAGCTAAAAGGAGAGCAATCCGGTGGTATTATGTTAAAGAGATGTAATAGAGAACTGGCCTTGACAGCGCTGCTTAAGATAAAGGGGGAGTAGAGAAATGAGTGTTTAAAGTGTCAAGGTCCAAGTTATTTTCACAAATTACGGTGGATTTACCCACCCCTAGTGATTGAAGAAATTTCCACACTTGAGACTGGCTTAGGTTTTGAATGGTGAAATGAATGTAACGGCGTTTTGCATCCCTACACATTCTGTTACAAATGTTACGTAGTTTTTTATACATTTCAAAATTTATTTGTGACCTGTCAAGTTTATACCGGGACTTAGCCCTGTCACGCTTAGTCATAGTCCTCCTTATTACTGGAGACAACCAGGGAGCAGGCGCATGCTTAACCCGAACAGGACGAATGGGCGCATGAGTGTTGTACAAATTCAATAGTTCACTGTTTAAGGTTTCGACCATCACATCAATGTTATCAGCTGATAGTAAACTAGACCAGTTGATGCCTCTCAAATCATCGCGTAAACGGTCCAGATCCATATGCTTAAAGTCGCGAAGTAAGTGGACCCTACCCCTAGTTTTAGGAGGTATAGGTATTTTTCGGATTCTTTGGTGTTGGAAATTTCCTTATTAAAGTCAAGTTGTCTCTGACAGGTCTTACTGTGTTATCCTTTATTATATGTCCAAGATATTTTACTGAATTTGTTGCAAATCGACACTTTGTGAATTTTAGTCGGAAGCCTTCTCTTTGTATTGCTTTTAAAAGCTGTGATAAATGGTCTATATGGTCCTCATATGATTTTGAAAATATTAAACTGTCATCAATGAAATTTACCGCAAAATCTGTTAATTTGTACCGTCTCAATATGTTACTCAGTATTCTTTGAAATATGGCTGGGGAAGTTTTTAAACCGAAGGGTAAGCATATCCATTGATAGTGTCCTTCTTGTGTAACAAAAGTAGTTTTCTTTCTGTCTTCAATTCGCAGGGGAATTGACCAGAATGCGGAGTTAATATCTAATGATGAAAAATACTTACAGTTTCTAGTTTTCATTACTAAGTCATCAATCAAAGGGAACGGTTGGGCCTGAGGTACCACCACTTTATTTAAATCTCTGAAATCAATACACAGTCTAGATTTTTTATTATCTTCTTTTTTGAAAGCTAAGGTTACTAGTGCTGCAAATGGGCTGTATGATTCCTCTATGAGATTTTTCCCGAGCAATTTTCTTACCTGTCCTTCTATTTCTAGCTTATCTTCGATAGAGCATCTGTAAGGTCTTTTACTACAATATTTGTCCACAAGTAGATCAATGCGTGCTTCATAATCTTTTACTGTTCCAATGCCATATTTATCTTTAGCAAAGCTTGATTTATATTTATCTATCAGTTTATTTATTTCAGATTTTTGTTGACTATTTAAATGAGTCAAATCCATAATAAATTCATTTTCTTTGACATGTTCATTAAAATTTACAAAGATATTTTTTTCTTCATTTTCATTAGGATTGTCTTTAAAATATTTTTTTTCATTTGTAATTTTTACTTCTGGTTTTTGTTTGATTTCCAGATATTCGTTTTGAGTTAAATTAAATTCTTTTATAATATCAAGTCCAATCAGAAAATTATATTTGAAGCTTTTTCCATCTACAATGTAAATATCAATTTTCTTCTCTATGTTAAAAATCTTAATTTTTATTGTTGTCCAACCTTTTGTCTTTTTTACACCATTAATTGTTATTAAGTTTGTGTTGTACTCATTTTTTCCTTCTTTCTTTAATCGCAATAATTTAGAATTAATTAAAGAAATATTAGAGCCGGAATCATATATACCAAACATCTCTAATTTTCCTTCCAGTGTTAGTTTTAATTCAATTAATGGTGTAATTCTACGTTTTTTGGCTCTTTATCTTTTAATTAAACTTCCAATACAGTGTTGTTTACATTCCTATTATAACTTCACTTGTTCTCATAATCATCAGTTTGTTTAAACCATCATTTTTCTTCAGAGTGAAAACGTCTACCTTTATTTAATTTTTCACATATTTTTTTCAGGGTTTAACTCTTAATTTATTATCAAATGAGTTTCTCTTGAATCTATTATAATTATTTTTATTGATTGTCTGTTCATCTTTATATACCAATCAAAGAATCTATAGTTACTACATACACAACGGGTCCACCGATACTAGACGATCACAATAATTTATTTATATGGCCAAATGATTGAGTGTTCATGCGTGTTTGATGATCTATATTTAGTTATATTCCTCTTTTATTTAGAGAGGGAGTTTAGTTCATTTCTGTTAGGGAGAGGGGGGGGGGGGGGGCGTTACAATTGGTGCCGTGACCAGGATGCCAGGATTGGGTTATAAGTAAAATTTTATTAAAATAGATCACTTCGAACACTTTATCACTATTGGAGTCTGTGACTGAGTGAATTGGTTTTAAAATATGATGAGAGTAGCAAAAATATGTAATTTAAATGTCATAGTAGTATGAAAGTAAATTTACGAATAAATTATGTAACTAGTGGAATATTAGGTAACTAGTGGAATATTAGGTTCGTTAAGCTATTGAAAATTAACTGAAAATTAAAACCCTAATTCTTTAAATATTATGTATCTAATTCTCGATTGTCTTCTTATTTCGAATTTAAAAGTTAATCATGTTAAATCGTATAAAATCGTTCCTTTTAAGATGTAATGCAATACAAAATCATTTCAATTTATAAAACGCGATAATATCGAATGAAGGAAAATAAAACATTTTTATCAATAAAACACTAGAGAGATAGGAAAATAAATATTCAATGTTTTTCAACAATATCTCAATATATATAAAATGTTTGGGTTAATAAATTTTTGATTGCTTTCAAACAAAAATTATTGCGTTCAAGTAATTACAAAATTAACTACGTGACTTAGTCTTTCATTTTAATTTTATTAATAGACATTTAATAATTTATAATTCTATTCTGAATTATAATTAATATTATTGAATCTACAGGCCTATTTTATACAAATCAATTATTTTAATATTAAACTAATATTAATGTCAATTAAATTATTTTCTTTCTCTTCTATAGATATGTAGATAGTTGCATAGGTATTCGTATAAATGTAAAATGATATAGAAACTTGAAACTAATGAATTTATTAGTTATAGACAACGAATATAATTGTTTTTACAGAAGACGTCATTTTCACAACAATAAATAATTGCGAAAATCTTTGCGTTCGAAGTTAGATAATTAGTTCACTGGTTAAAATATAAGTAAATGTGTTAAGTTAGTTACTATGAATTATTGTTTTGGAATTACTAACAGTTTGGGGGTCGGTTAAAATTTAAAATTGTTGGGGGTCGATAGAAATATTTACAACAAAATTAATACATGTGTCAAACTAGTTATTATGTCATTGTTTTCTAAATTACTAAAGGTTTGGGGGTCGATAGAAATACTTGTATAACTATATTATGTATAAAACTAATTATTAATTATTGGTTTCGAATTACTAGCAGTTTGGGAGTCGGTTATAATTTGAAATTATTGGGGTCGATAGAAAGATCAGTCAATTAGCTTTTATCAGATTTTATAGCTTTCGTTATCTGTCGCTTTGAGTTACCACATCCAATAAT